>NW_022991091.1:400000-688859 GCF_902827175.1 Gymnodraco acuticeps | reverse complement strand
ATGCTCTTAACATCCCGATAGCAATGAATATCTTAAGTGCTTTGACAAAAAATCCATTAAAAAAAATGTCATCTGTGGAAGCCGTAGTACTGTAAAAAGCACGACCTGGCTGTCCTGGCCGACCTGCCTGTCAGCCTTCCATCTGTGCACAAACTTATCTCGTGCCCTCATTGGTCATGTGCGCGTTTGTGTGTGTTGGAGGAGGGGCTCTGTAAGGAAGTGGCAGATTTCTTCCGGTGGCGTATTTTCAAATTCTAGCGCACTCGAGCTGGTTTCTCCAAAATTACATACCCCACCTTTAAGTAAAAGCAAACATATAATGGTCTCAAAATACTCAATCACAAGTTAAAGTCCTGAATAGAAAATGCTCTTAGTAGACATACAGAAGGATAATCAGCAGAAATGAACTCCAAGTACCAAAAGTAAATGATGTTCAAATACCGGTTAAAAAAATATTAATTTATGTTGTCAATGTTGAGCCAATTTTATTTAAATACTGGGTACATCGGCAGTAAAGTACTACATCATATCTTATTAGCATATCATGTGTTTTAATAGTAAGTACAAAGTAGCTAGTGTTAAATAAATGTATTGGTATTAAAGTAAAATAAAATAATATTTCCCTACAAAATTTAGTATATATATATATATGTACTTTGTCACTGCACAATGTACAGATGCTTGTCCTCTGCTGGTCTATGAGGGATGGAAGTCCCAAATATGAAACACAAATGTGACAAAAATGCATCTCATACATTCCAACTATGATAATCAGAAAACATCTTTCTTCGCAGTGAAATACTATAATGATCACATCTGTGAGAGGAGTTTCGACTTGAGAAAAGCAACACGGATCTGCTCATGTGGATAATACATAATTATATGATTATACCTTCAATACAGCATCAGTCTGAGCTGCGGGACTGCACAGCATCTGGCCTCCGTGTGAACAAGGGAAGTAACTCAAAGTAATCCTCGTTGTGTTTAGGTTGAGGCTGAATGGGACTTACATTCATCAGTCAAATGTTGTGCCAAATTACACTGTGCCCCGGGATGAATAGAACCAAAACAAAAACATAACAACTATGCTATTCTCCCAACAGCTGTGCACTATGCTATCAAAATGTAAAATGGAGTAAGACTGATATGCTTTTCCATGCTACTGCTGATAATCACAGGATACTTCACTGCCACAATGCAGTGATTCAGCAATAGTGTCATCATCAAGAAACATCATGAAACTGTTTGTATACTGTGTGTACAAAAAGTGAGAATCACTCATATCAACAAGTAAAACCTGCAGAAAGAGAAATAACTGCCCGGATACTAGACATTGAGATATACCTACATTTATTTATTTTGATACATATATACAAAAGCCCATCCATGTCTGTATTTACATTGTATTTTAAGTAAGGCAAAGATGAAAGGGAAAAACGTTTTATAAAAGTACAGTATAAAGTTAAATAAAATGTTTCCACAACAAGCAGCCAAACTTATATATTTCTGGAAAGCCGAAAACAATATTGTTTTCTCAAGTTTTTTTTCTGTGTTCATGTTACATCAACAATATTGCCGAGTAGATTTAGATGAAACAGTGAGAACCTAACCCTACATCCTGACATGGCTAAACATCAACAAATAAAGTGTCTCATCAACTGTAGAGAAGTAGCAATTCAGTGGAGTTGTAAGTCAAGGCGGGCGCTGCCGTCTCTGCGCCCCCCAGAGAGTCCTGCCCTCTGATCTTCAGGTTGACGAACTTGATCTTCCAGCTGTTGTTCTCCAGCGGGGAGCGGATGAGGCCGAATATTTGCTCAAACACGCCCAGACAAGCTCCGTCTCTGTGGATGGTCCCGGCTACTGCCACCAGCACCAGGCCGTGGGGAGAGGCCAGGGTCCTGAGGCCCTGGGGCTCCAGGTTGGGGCTGAGGAGGAGCTGCTCGTCCCGGGTCAGAGCCAGGAGACGCAGGCTGACCAGCTCAGCCCCCAGGAAATCCTCCCATCTGCTCGCTGCCAGCTCTGAGAACAGAGACACAGCTCTGTCATCACTGTTTAGCTTTTGGGTTATTTTCCCAAAATATGTGTTATATGTTGTAGCCATGTATGTATATGTATGTATATATATATATGTGTGTGTATATATATATATATATATGTGTGTGTATATATGTATGTATGTATGTCCTGTATGTATATATATATACATACATATATATACATACATATATATATATATATATATATATACACACATACATATATATATATATATATATATATATATTAGGACTGTCAAGTTAACGCGTTAATAAACTCCACTAATTATTTTAACGCGATTAACGCATGTGTATTTTTTGTCCTCGGCCGCCCCGTAGTTTCAGAGCGCATCGAGTTTAAAATACCATCTACAAGCTGATGCTGACAGCCCCGCTCCTGCCGCCCGCTTGGTGCAGACCACACTTCCACGCTCACCGTTAGCAGGCACCGACTGGCCATCGGGAGGACCGGGAGGGTGTGCGTATGTGTGGCGCGAGCGAGAGAGAGACCTTACGTGTATTGTTGTGTTAGCATCTGTTGCTAGCTAGCTGCGCTAACGGATATAAGGCCGCTGTTTAAATGAAAACAGAAGAGCGACATTTCGCCGACAACTGCGCAGAGCACTTGACTTTATGCAGGCAGCCAAGACTGGGTACGAGAAGGCAGCGCGCGCCTACACACACACACACACACACACACACACACACACACACACACACACACACACCACACACACACACACACACACACACTAACACACACACACACACACACACACACCAACACACACACACACACACACACCACACACACCACACACACACACACACACACACACACACACACACACACACACCACACACACACACACACACACACAAACACACACACCACACACACACACCACACACACACACACACACACACACACACACACACACACACACACACACACACACACACACACACACACACCACACACCCACACACACACACACACACCACACCAACACACACACACACACCATTTTTATTGTATTAGGTTCCAGGTTGAATTGAGGCGAATATTTGTAATGTTCAGAAGTTGTTGTGTTTAATATATTCATGAGAATGTTTGTCATTGTTCAAATGATAATAAACATTAGCATAAAGCATATTTGTCCACTCATATGTTGATAAGAGTATTCAAAACTTGAAAAATATTCCTCTAAGGTACATTTAAAACAGATCAAACATTTGCGATTAATCGCGATTAACTATGGACAATCATGCGATTAATCGCGATTAAATATTTTAATCGACTGACAGCCCTAGTATATATATATATATATATATATATCAGGGTTTCCGCTAGGATTTTTTCTCGCCGGTCAAATGTCCGGGCAGAATTTATTTTACCGGACAAATTTGAAACTTACCGGTCATATTTCAATAATAATAGTAAGAGTTGTGTAGCAGAGTTTCCGTTAGCAGGTAATTACCGGACTATGAGCAGATATGCTTCAGTTTAAAACTCAGTTCACGGGGCTCATTTTTATATTGCTTCAGTCTATAATCGTAACAGATCGAACAATTCAGATCCATTTTTCAATAAATGATTCCACCAACAACAAACAACATAATTATTACATTCAAACAAACTACTTGTAGTAGCCTAGATAACGTACATTATTCAAAAGTTTACATTAACTTTGAATAATAACACGGGAGAAACGGATCATCTCTTTTCCCCTCTCCCTCTCTCTCTCTCCTGACAGCCCGTCAGTTTCTCATGCAGCTCGCTAAACAGTGCGCGGGGCTTCAGGTGATTATGCAGAGCTGCGTGTCTCGGTCTGACTCAGCAGCTGATCTGATCTCTCTCTCACGTGTCCGGTTATACTTCACTCGCGTTTATGTCCATATCGATCAGATCCAGCTCTCCTGATCGTTCTTTATATAGAGCACCGATCAAACTATTAAGAGTGAATATCGGCCGATAATGACCGGTGGCCGATCTATCGGAGCCTTCCTAATTATTACCAGACATTTTGACCGGCAGGTTTTGAATTTACCGGTTTTTAATAAATTTTACCAGCTAAAAACCGGTAATTACCGGCTAACGGAAACCCTGATATATATATATATATATACACACACACACGTATATATATACATACATATATATTAATGCTGTCAAAATTATCGCGTTAACTGCGGTAATTAATTTTTTTAATTAATTGCGTTAAAATATTTAACGCATGCGCAGAATGGCCCGCCCCATACATCCCACCAGTGGCAGCGCCACGGTATGGCTGGGTAGGCTACACCCATACCATGAAATGGCTTAGCCCCACCATGAAAAATGATGTTAAAGTAAAGTCCGCCAACTCGCACGGAGTAAATTGCACAGACAGCAATTAGTAAGATTGATTTCAGTAGCCACTTGTCTGGAAATACCGAAGACTAGAAACGGTTTTGAAAACTTTTGTCACGTAGTGATCGTCTTCTCAATAGAACATCTTTGATAATGTCTTCTGGCCAATCAGAATCAAGATAACGGCGTGATGTTGTTGCAGGAAGTCCCTACGGAGAATGCTTTTGCTGTAGTACACCTCTATATACATCGATACAACATTACGTGTTGATAGAAATCAACACGTAATGAAATAAGACCCCACGGTTTGATAGGTGTGTGGGCTGTCTTTCATTTTGACACACAGAACAATGTTATAATAAACATACATACTGTATGTTAAATGGATATATCCGCCTTCTTTCATTTATCTTTCCATTCCCACAACAATATACATAAAGAAATGGCATATTTTGGACATAGTTCGAATGGTGATTAATCATGATTAATTCATTTTTAAGCTGTGATTAATATGATTAAAATTTGTAATCGTTTGACAGCCCTAATATATATATATATATATATTAGTGCTGTCAAAATTATCGCGTTAACGGCGGTTATTTATTTTTTTGAATTAATTGCGTTAAAATATTTAACGCATTTAACGCATGTGCAGAATGGCCCGCCCCATACGTGCCACCAGTGGCAGCGCCAGGGTATGGCTGGCAGAGTCCTGCATCGGGTCGGGTACCCGACGGGTGACCCGCAAAAAAGGTGATTCGCGGGTGGTATTTTTTCAAACGCTTTTTTCCGGGTTCGGTTCTGGGTAAAACAAAGATGATGCGGGTCGGGTCGCGGGTATTGCATAATAAATATATTAAAATAATAATAAATTAGTTTAATGTTTAAAATCCTCAGACCTCTCCCCCGCGGGACCGCGCATAATCATAACCTCTGCAGCGCATCAATCTGCTGCTGTGCGCGCCACATTCGAAATGGCTGAGGTGAAGCTCTCTAGCGGAGAATACAGCATTTTCAATAACACTTCCTCAAGAGCGAAATCCAACGTCTGGGAGGCTTTTTGTGTCATCCTAGATGGAGGAAATAACCAACATCCCACGCTTTCTGAGACAAATATGAAACTGCGTGTGTTAATAATTGCACGTTTTCACTGCTCATAGGCTATGCGGGTTCGGGTCGGGTTGCGGATCTTGTGCCGACGGGTCGGGTCGGGTTGCGGAACTAATTGGCAATATGTGCGGGTAGCGGGGCGGGTTCGGTATTGCACGTCGCGGGTGCGGGGCGGGGAGCGGGTCTTGAAAATCAGACCCGTGCAGGACTCTGATGGCTGGGGTAGGCTACACCCATACCAAGAAATGGCTTAGCCCCACCATGAAAAATGATGTTAAAGTAAGCAAAATAAAGTCTGCCAACTCGCGGAGTAAATTGCACAGACAGCAGTTAGTAAGATTGATTTCAGTAGCCACGGTTTTGAAAACTTTTGTCACGTAGTGATTGTCTTCTCAATAGAGAATCTTTGATAATGGCGTGGTGTTGTTGCAGGAAGTCCCGACGGAGAATACTTGTTGCTGTAGTACAGGTAACACATAACTGGTACGCAGGTTATGTGCGTAATCTGAAATGCGTACCGTCACTTGTAAGCGCATTTGCGTACCGACGTACTTGTGAAAATTGTAAATAAGCAATCTGTATGTAAAAAACCACCTGTATGTAAATTGTAAATAAGCCATCTGTATGTCAAATATGTCTTATATGATATGATGAATTGGAAATGGGGGACCCTGATGTAAACTAGACGAAAGTCTTTCTCTGGTCTGCATCCCCTTAACAATTGTATGTTTTGAGCTGTACTGTACCCAATATACAAGCTGTTAATAAACTTTTCAATCAATCAATCAAAGCTTTTCCAGAAGGCTGTTAGATCACCGGACTACAGAGTCGGTCTCCGTGTGCACAGACAGGGCTGCTGTTAACGTCGGTCTGTACAACGGAATTGTGCCAAAACTACGCCAACCGGCTGCGGAGGGAGACTCCCCCCCCCCCCCTTCACTGGAGAACTGCGCTAAAACAGCTGATCACAACGTTCACACTCTGTGGTCACGAAGTACTCCACTAGCCGCCCCGTCGACTTTCCTGAAGTACTCCCCCGTTGATAGAAATCAACACGTAATGAATTAAGACCCCACGGTTTGATAATTTTTAAACTGTGATTAATCTGATTAAAAATTGTAATCGTTTGACAGCCCTAATATATATACATATATATATGAGATTGAATAGCCGGTCACCATAATGTCAGACTATCTGACAACCCCTGACATTTTGCTTGGTGAATCTCTAAGAGTAGCTTAATTTCAATGTACTTACTGTTAATGGCATTCTTACCTGGAGAGAAGGCATAGCTTTGCATCAGGCCAGAAGTGTTTTGGTCCCCAGTCCTGAGGCGGCTGGCCCAGAGAGGGGTTCTGACTGTTTAAGAGTGGGAAGAACCACTGGCAGAACTGCTGGCCGAGCACCAGCGGGTCAAAGCCCACCTCAGCCTTCACGATATCTGTGTCTGATGTCAGTCCCTGTTTGGTGTCATCTGTTTCTCCTGGAAGGCTTTGGTCAACCCCAGCCTTAAAGAAAGAGAAGGGACTCATTATGGCATACTTAAAAAAACATTTTAGTACATCTTTCAATAATCTGTGCTGTCAATCGCCTTATTATTATGTTATCAACCATGTAAACATATCAGTGAGGGTAAACTGACCCTGTCCCTACCTTCCCAGAAGACCAGAGCTCCAGGGTCCTTTTCACCAGCTTGTTTTTCTCGCTGTTTGGGGGCATCACCACACCTTCATTGGCAAGGTATTTAAATATGAGGTCGCGATGAACCTTCTTCCTTTTCAGGAACTCTTCAGCATTTTTAGTAAAGGTGATAATTGCTCCAATGGCCTCTATACAAACATATGAAGAAAAGGCACATGGATGCCGTTATTATTTGAAAATAATATGTTCTTTCGGTATAAGAAAAACGCACGAGCAGTCCCTGGCGTCAGTTAATGCACATTCAAATTTTCTGAACTAATGTCATGACCATAGACTGTATATATATAAATGGACGTAGGGTCCGTGACGTCACCCATAGGATTCTGCAGAGTTGCCGTGAAGCCCTTAGTAGGCGGAGTCGGCCACTAACGGCTCGACAGTGACGTCAGAGTTCAACTCCCGCCTTCTCCAGCCTGCTCCAAATAAGGACAAAGAGGCGGAGCCGAGGCGGGACCTGCTGCCACCGAGCTGGAAGTTCCAGAGCTAGCTGAAGCTACCAAGCTAAGCTAACATGCTCCCCATCTGCACACTGCCGTCGCATTTTACGTTTCTAAGGTAAGCGGACATGAAACTATTCAGAAAAACTATAAATAATAATCTAAGTTATTGAGTTTTTAGCATAATACTTCAGAATCTTAAAACCCCTTAACGTTTGTATGCAATTGTGCTAAATTCAACACTGGAATCAAGCAAATATTAATATGTTTGCATGACATTAGTTATTTATATTTTGATATCACTTAACTATACGTTTAATACATTTAAGTCAAGCTAAGGTACATGTGATGGTAGCTAGTTAGTGCTCTTACCTGTGAGGCCTCCTCCAAACAGCATAATAACCAGTGCTTGAATTGGAATGAAAAAGGTGCCAGTACTCTAAAATCAGCAACTTTTTCAAGTCAATTTTATATATACAGCCCACAAACAAGAATTTGGCTACTATAATGCTGGTGGGTTTGTCTCTTTACTACTGTATATTTTAGAAAGGTTCACTGTACTTAACATTTGTTATGATAGGCAGCGGATATGGCTAAAGCTCAGTAAGGTCAATATTAACTGAAAATATAGCAATCAAAGTCTAGATCTTCTGCTGAAGACACATGAAGCAGAGACCTTTCAGGTGAGAGCCCCTCTGGTGGTGTTCAACATTAATGACAAGGAAACAAAGCTCTGGTCAGAAGCATTTTTTATAAAAAGCTTTAACAAAATTAAGTATTTCTGTACATTTTGAATGCAATCTAACTTTCCAACTCAGAAAACGAAAAAGTGCCAAAAGTCTTCTCACATGGCTGAGCTGCTTTGCAATATACTTCACCACTGAAGAATACAAATATGTATAAAGTAAACTATGATGCAATCTAACTTTCCAACTCAGAAAAATGATAAAGAGCATGAACAAAGACCATGTAAAAACAAATGCAAAATGTGCACAATCTAAAATGAGAAACTGTAACTGCATGTAACAAAGTCTGAGCCATGGTAAAGAGTTACATTGAACACCAAGCTGATCAGATAACTCCCTGGTTGGTCTGAAGTCCTTCTATCTCCAGGATCTGTACAAATCGGCACATTATGCCAAAAGTCTTCTCACTGGGTGAGCTGCTTTGCAATATACTTCACATTGTTAGAAAAGGCTCCAGAAGGCCTTGGGGACATCAGTATCAGGGGCTGGAGCTGGACAGGCTCTTTCATCAGCACTTCTCCTTCCCTTTGCCAGCCAAGACCTCACATACTGTTCCGGATTGAACTGTCCTAGTGATGGTCCATTACATTTAATGAAAACCAGGCTGGACAGTCGGCTGACAGAGAGAGCATTCCTTTTGCAGTAAGGATATCGTTCATGCAGCTGAATGCCCGCTCACACTCACTAGTGGAGACAGCGATGGTTCGGACTGCTTTCAGTAGAGGCTCCATGGCAGCAGGTGTACAGGATGCCCTGGTTTCCTTGTATTCGCGAAAGCCCTGAACAGTCTCTCTTCTGTCCACTTTCAGCACTTCGCACAAACGTAGCACCTCTACGTCCCCATACTGTACGTCTAACTCCTCTTCAGGCCAACTTCCAGGATGGATAACTTTCATGTCCTGGATTAGCTGATTGTCCCGGGCCTCCCGGCCATGTAATGGGATTTCTCTTGTGCTGACATGAGAGGAGGTTGTGGAAGTCATTCTGTGTCTCAGATTCTCTACCATACTGCGGAAAAACTGACCTGCATGAATCTGTACAAGCCTGCCATTCTCACGCAGGGCAACACCCTTGAAGGACTTCTCAGCTAGAGCTGTATGAACTGTAGTCATGTGTGGGCCAGGCATGGTGACCATGGATTCAAAAACTCGTATTTCTCGAGTTAAGAGCCTATCTGCTGTAGGCAGTGTCATCTCTCTTTTTGGAGTTGCCGAGAGAGGTCGCTGAGCTCTGTGAGCGCATCGTACATCAGTCCCAGATTGCTGACAAACGTTGCAGATGTGAGCACATCATCCAGGCCCTTGTACTTTGCTCTGTCTCTGGAATCCCTGCTCGTGTCGTTTGCAGCATTTGTGAAGTGATCATGAAGCACTCGGTAGTTTTCCCAGACTGCTCTGACGCTCCTTTCACTTGAAGCCACCCAGCGGTATGGACAAAACACGCCCTATCACCAGGAGACGCTGTCCGACTGCGCTAACTGCCTCTGATTTTTGGGGGAGGCATGGAACAAGGAATAGAGTTTGTCAAAAAGATCTGGAAATGATTGAGCCCTGAGACCTCCTTGACCACATCCCCAACTGCCAGCTCTAGACGATGATTGGAGCAGTGCCACACAAACAGGCTTGGGAATTTACTACACAACTGGGTAGCAACGCCTGTTCTCTTCCCTAGCATGACTGAAGCCCCATCACATGCAAAAGAAACGAAACACTGACCTAAAAAGTCCTCGTTAAAATCTCTTCCAAGACCACTCCATTAACGCCTTTGTGATGTCATCAGCCGTTGTTCCATCCAACTCGATCAGCTCCCAAAAAAACGTTCGGGCTCAGCATCAGCTAATGCTGAGCGTAGACACACAACAAGCACCGTTTTACACTAATAGTGGTAGATTCATCGACCAAAACACAGAGTTTTCTTTGGTTTTCTGTAATGTCTTTTGCCATTTTTTTCTTCAGCTCATGAGCTATGTGGTCGATGATTTCGCCACAGGTTTTATTGGAGTGCAAAACCCTGCCCACGTTCAGCCCATTCAGTTTCTGTACATTCAAATCAATTGGCATGTCTGTGAATGGCCGGCTATGTTTGCCAATTTGATATGCCGTTCGAAAAACTCTGATAGTGGTGTCTAATTCAGATTTATGCATAGACTGCACTTGATGTTGAATAGTTTCACGTGAAGCAGATGTAAGGATGTCAGCAGCTTTTACATGGGCTTGTGATTCTTTATGTTCTTTGATTTTTTTTCTCAGGCTAGCTTGTTGTTTGCCCTTGTCAACACCGAAATGAGACACTGCACACTCACCCCATTCAGTTGACAGTTTCAGTCCTTGTCCAGTGTGTATTCCCAAAGATTTGACATCTCTGCATATCCGACATCCTAGCTTCTTATCTTTAAGAAGGAGCCATGCATTGGTCTTGCAAAAATATTGCACCTGGTCCGTTGTCCAGCAGTCAGGTGCATCGCTTTGCCCGGTGTTGGTGGTGGCAGTTGCGCCAGCAGCAGCTAACGTTAGAGGCTCTGGAGGAGGCGGCGGAGCTAATGCTAATGCGCTAGAACTTGGAGCAGGAGGATCAACCAAAGAAAGCTCCCCATCAGACACAATTTCCAACACAGCCACAGCATTCTCTGTATTTGAAGTTTCTTCCGGCGACAACCGCTGTCTTTTTGCACTTTTATTAATCCACGCTAACATTTTAGAAATGCTAATTTGTGACGTAACTTGCTTTCCTTCTCTCGGGGGCGTGCCTGCTCTGTTCTATCACTCTACATAGCCACCCACTGGGTGGGAGTTGCACTGCATAAACACAACACACGTGCATCTAAGTATGTCAATTGTAAAGCATTAAAACATGGTTTTACTAACAGTTTTCAGTATGTTGTTACTTTGGCATTATTATTATTATTATTTTGAAACGTGTATTACTATTAAATCACGGGCAAATAGGTTAATTTTGACATAGTCGTTTCCACCACAGTATTTACATGGAGAAGATAAGCCCCGCCCCCTCTCCAGCACGTTCTGTTTGAATGACAGGAGTAAACAGCTGACAGCCGTTGTGAAACTCCAGCGGTTAGAGCGATGAGAATGTCCGTTCGGCACCTCATGACGCATCTACTGAGTACCGGGCGGCTGTATATATATATATGGATGTATAATAAGAACGGCGGGAGAGTGTTGAGTACTGGCACGGTGCATGAGTACCGGAAGTACCGCCAGCATGCCGGTACTGAGCAAGAAGTGCCGGTACTCCATGGTCAGAACCAGAAGTGCCGGTACTGCGTACCGGTGAGTACCGGCCCAATTCCAGCACTGATAATAACCAGACTGTATCATTAAAACTAAGTACCAGTTATAGATCCTTTACTTGAGACAAACAATTCAAAAGACAAAATGTATTTAAAGACCAATCTTTATTTGAATGTGCCTCTTAACCTGAGATATTAGTTATACAGTAATAATATTGACAATCTAAAAAAACTGAGCAACTCAACAGTCAACTTTTTGTTTCTTATTGTCTAAAGCATTTATTATTTTCATTTTTCCCCTCTCATATTCAGTGTGGACGGATTGAGACTGCATGGTGTCCAGATAGCAGCAGAGACTTCAGGGAGAAACCTCTGTGTGATGGACGTCCTGTCTGTTGGTTTGGAGAGGACTGAGGGTCTTTCCTCTGCGAGGAGGACCAGGGCTGATGGAGGAGCCCATGCTGGGCAAAGCTGATACCAACTGCACAGTCCTAGTCTGTCACTTTATTTGACTAAATGTGTTTAATACATTTAATAGGTTTACACCTTCTGTCCATATGTGCTTTTTATTTAAAACATTTGATTAACTTTTGGTTCACATTTCAATAAATTGTATTTGTATTTGCACTCCTTTTGTCCATTATTCTTACTGAAAATGTTAGATTACACATTCACATCTGACTGAAGATTGGCCCCATTTATTTGTGACGTTGCAAAACAAGGTACATGTTGTGAAGCTCATAAAGTGAGGCAAATAGAAATAATCAGCTGATGGAGTGTAGATGTGGAAATAGCTGCATTCGATCAGCTGACTGTTTTTACAATAAAAGTAGTTTCTTAGTGAATGTCCTGTACTGGTCTTAAAATCTCATAACATCAGCTTTTAATGTTCTTCTTGACCCTCAGAGAAGGAGAAAATGTCGTGTCTTTCAGGCATGTCCTTTCCTAACAAAAATGACAGGAAACATAAAACATATTATTGCAGAACAAGTGTGTTATTTATGAAAGCGGTGCGTTTGTGTGTTTAGGGGCTGTAGATATAATTATTTTGTAATTGTAATGTTTTTTTTTTTATTTCAACAATGAGCTACAAAGACAATCAGATTATGAATGAACAGTATGAAGTTCATCAACATTGAAATATATGTTATTATCAAAATAATATTTAACTGTTATCAAAACGTAGTGCAGCTGTAGAAGCTTGCTCTGTTGTCTCACTGAAAGAATAACTTTTACCACGTTTTTTACAGACAATATTGAGAGATAAATAGTAGCAGTTCTCACTATGTGTTAAATATATTTGCCTTCAATACATTAAATTAGAAAGCTGACAGTCATATTGCTTGTTATCATCTAAATGTAACTTTTTGCATGGAAAAACCCCTCAACTTAACTGATGTGTAGGTGATCTAGTATTTAGTATTGTTTAAGGGAATGTATATCAGTGTATTCAAGTCAATACTTCATTCATTTAAACCAATATCTTTCTTGATTCTTTGTACAGTATGAAAAAAGAGTCTTTGTACCTGTGCTGAAGTTCACTGCTGTGAGGAGTCCAGTTCTGTCTCTCACTCTCTGGTCCAGCCTGTCTGCATCACCTGGACACCTTAAACAAACAAACAAATATATATATATATATATATATGTAAAGTACCATGTGTACAAACAATATAACTGATTCTCTTCTGTTGAACATGTTGGATTGTGTATTGTCCGAGTCAGGGGCCTTTTTATTTTACTGTAACTTTGGAAGTTGTGTTACCAATGCTTACTGTTTATTTGATACCCATTTGGTAATGCAATTAATAAAAACAACAAGGTTTGGGTTCGTTCTTCAGATGACTGTGACGTTAACGTGTAAGCTCAATAATGAACTCCAGCTCAACCAACCATATTGTAATATCTAAGTAATCATCTTGAAATATGACATTAATAATTGTAATATACACACATCTTATTGTGAGGTTGATTTCACATACACTACTTCGACATTAGCTTGTCTACATACTTGAGCATAGCCAATTTAAATTAACCTTCGATGCATACAGTTCTACCTACATTATAAAATATCTCTAAGTTACAAGGATGTAACCTTATTTTATCAACCTCAAACAGAAGCCGTTTGTTCAACAGTATTATCCCACTTAACATCATTTCGTTTGAACCTTTATATATACAGTCTATGATTTTAACTTGGAGGCTACGATTACAATCGTTAGCACCGATGTAGCTACCACTAGCTTACATGCTAACCCAAGCCTTACCATTCATTACGTAGCTGATTAAAATCATTAACACATAAATAAAGCACTAGAATTTCACTTACCGCATTCATGCACCGTCTGTTTTAACCGCAGAGCGAGTCACAATAGTCCGATATATAAGCATGAAGAACAAACAACCACGGCCGGCTACAAGTTGTGTTTCCTGGATGAGCTGAGCAGGCAGAGTCCCTGTAGCTAGCTTCACGGAGCAGGTAGCAGAGAGACAAGAAGCTAACAGCGGCAGGCACTTGACAGAGCCGTCACTCAATGTGACCACGCCCTAATTTATGCACACACTTTAAGACCTAATATAAATAAAAGGGTCGCGTTAGAAAACAATTCACTCACAGATCCATAATCATGAAGGTGGAATCTAACTATATCGATAATAAAAATGTATGGAGCCAGGGGTAGAAACATGTTTTTTTCTGCTGTAAAGTTGGGCATTTTAACATGGGGGTCTATGGAAATTGCTCCTTTCTGCAGCCATCGCCTATCGGCCAATATATGAACTGCAGTGTGTGGCACTTCCGTATTGGCGTCCCGGCTCTACCCCACAGTTTGCCGTTTGGTCATGACTCATGTTAGTTAATGTCTGAGACATTTATAGCTGACAAAATAGCCCCACCAAGTCTGTGGCACGACAATATAATTTAAATAATTTAAAATATATGTTAAACATTGACTTGTTCAGTCTGTTGAAATATAAGGCAATTGATTGTAGTTAAGTTAAGTAAGCTTTAGTTGATACTTAGTATGCTAGCTATCTTGCTACTTGTTATCTGGTACAACGTTACCTGTCACATTCTCCACAACTATCAGCTTGTTCGTCACTGTGTCACTGAGTGAGAATACATCGTCTTTTGACAGAGACTGCAGTAACTTTGTACATCCAGCTCGTTCTGTTTCTGACAGTCCAGACATTTTCGACAATGCATAACGAAACTTAAGAACTTCTTCCGTCTATTTGTGTCCTTCTAGAAAAGTGTCCGTACAGAAACATGAATGAGTGGGAAAACGTTCCGGAAAAAGCCATGGTAGGACCATTCTGCAGAGGACACCAAGCTGCTTTCAGGACTATAGGAATTATTGGTTCTATGGTTAACCCTAACCCTAAATACACATGAACAACAACCCGTAATACTTGGTTCTATTATCTGAAGAAAATCATCAGAAGTTATGTGACCAACGTGTTTTTAAGGATTAACTAGAATTTCATAGATTATTTTACATTTCAAAGCAGTCATTTTTTTGTCCAATAATAAATTACATGTATGGTTGTATATGCCATGTTAAAAGGGGACCTTTTAATTGGAACAAAATGTAGAATTCAGTTCACAGATACAACAATCTGGTGTTAGGTTTTAAACATGTGATTGTTTTTTTGTATTGGTAATTTAGGTTTTGGATGTTTTTATTTATAATCAGTCGTATTTACGAGGAGCACTTGAAGGCATCACAGGACAAGATAGCTAGCTAAATAAAAGCAGCTAGCCTGCGCAATGATGATGTTCTGCCAGTGCAGCTGTGTGGAAATACACCTGCAAGATAAGCGACCTCTCAGCTGGCGACACACATAGCATTTTAATTCGCAGGAAAGAAGAACGCCACTGCACGATTTAAAACTGTACTGCCGAATAACGAAAGGGAGTAAATCGCGTAAAGGTAACGTACCACTATGTTTTGATAATAGATCCACATTAGGTTGTTTAACCTTTCGCCCCTGCATAGTTTAGCTTGTATACGCATACCTGTATCGTTAAATGTTGTTTATCGTATGCCATTAAACGACTTGTGTAATGATTTAATCACTGTTGATATGATCGCGTCTTAGGTATTGGAGCAAACGCCGTATCCAGAGCCAAACTCCATAAGAAACTTTGCAAATTTAAAGTAACTTTAGCATTGCTCGTCAGTAACCCTTTACAACCACTAAAATGTACAGTTTTTCTATAACAATACGTTTTATTTTACAATTCGGGATATTGATATAACTTTAGTTTGAGATGATTTTTTGTTTTAAAGGCTTAGTTAATGTGCATTAATCTTTTATCAACATACTGAATAAGGTATTATTACTGTATAAATGAAGCTGATATACAGGCGGACGGGAAAATTCGTTAGTAGTGAATCAATTATAAAATAAGAACATGTTGTGGAGTCACTGCTTGTGGACTGTTTTATGCAAATGTTATGTTCTCACTTGCATATTGTTTTTGGAAGCATTTATTTTGTTAAGAAATCAGGACATGGAATTTGACCATGTTTTCAACACTAGGTGTGGTATTGATTGATAAGCTTGACAGGCTGACATTGCCTAACTGCTGCCATAAAACTCTGTCACAATGAGGAACTGTTTTATTGGCTTACTTCAGTTTCTATAATTTCACATCGTTGAAATACACATCACAGTGGCCTGCTTTCAACACAAGGAAATGTTCTGAAATGAGCTAAGAGGAAATGGCTTAACTCATTTCCCAAATGATGCAAACATATTTCCTCAAACCAGAGTAATAAAGAAACTGGTTTAAATCTCTCAACTGGCCAACATAACTCAATATACAGTACTATTAGAAATTGTCAAAAAAAGTAACTTCTTTCCTCTAGTCATTTGCAAAATAACTCGGAAAACAGTGTCCTTCCTGAGAAAGCACAAATTAAACGAGAAGAAATAGAGAGATACAAATCTGTAAACAGAACAGATATGAAATAATTAGCATGTCCTGGATCTTGTCTAAATAGAAGTCAGAATAAATCATACATTTTAAACCTGCAGTTTTCTTTGTACTACCAAATTCATGCTTTAAGTGTCAACAAAGAAAAGTGTAGGTATACAAACTATAAATCTTTTTCACATTTAGGCAAATCACACTATTAAAATGTTTTTAAATCAGTCTTTCAAGAGTCTGAAACGCTAAGTAGAGGGAATTAGGATTTAATGTATTTTCTGACTTTGCATTATAACATTTCTACATATTTGTAACATTGATTTTTTTTGTTAAATATTTCATCAAATTATTTCATTGTCTTTACGCAGATCCGGATAGAGGAAATGATTGGGTTCAAAACAGTTTTTTTTAATATTATTCTGAATATCATTCAAATAAAAGTCTTGCTCCTAACTAGCTACAGAAACCAACTCTTCATGCATGAATAAAACACAGACAATATGGAGCTACCCAATAACACAAAAAGCCAAAAAAGCGTAGAATTACACTTTCAACGATATAAAGACTTGAAAAATTGGAATCCACATGCTAACCCAGAGAAATGCAATTGTTTAAAGCTTTATTCAGGTCAAAAGGTATGTCGCTTATATTGGAATTCAACAACATTTAAATGTGTTGAATAAAGTACACATGTGATTGTGAATCACAACGTTGATCAGGAAAACCAGGGAGCACAGCATTTTTTTTTTATCTGGCAGTCCAAGTTTAAAACATTTTGCTTTCTTGTGTTTCCTTTATTGCAGTAGATGGAGGAGTTTGAGAGCAGTTCTCTGGGCCGGGTCACAGTGTACTCCATCCAGGGCTGCCCACACTGTGTGCAGGCTAAAGCCACGCTGGGGGGTCTGGGGGTCCCAGTGTGTGACGTGGATATGGGGAAGCATCCGGAGCTCAGAGCCAGGGTGAAGGAGCTGACCGGACGCAGCTCCGTGCCTCAGATCTTCTTCAACAACATTCATGTAGGCGGGAATGATGACCTACACAAACTGGTGAGAAGAAACTAAGTTTAATGTATAACATTTTTTGTGTAAGTGTAAAAAAAAATCTAATTGCAGAAAAAACACATTTTTGAAATTGTGGTTTAACTCTTTTAAATTATTTAACCATTTTGCCCATACATGTACTTTGTTTTTCACACAATATCAATACAAAGAACATGCCTATGCTATGCCATATTTCCAATAACATTTTGGCAAAGCAAACAGACCAAATAATATGTATACCAAAAAGTCGAACATATACAGAAGAGGATTAGCGCCACATGAAAACAAAAACGTGGGGATGTGAAAAAAGTCAGAATTCTGAGAAAAAAGTCAGGTCAGTCAAAAACACTTGTTTTTAAACTTGCATGTGTGTCTGTCCTCAGGCTCCTGAAGAGCTGCAGAGGCTGGTGAATGTTGTGAGGAAAGAGCCTCTTCCAGCAGACGCCCCCCCCCTCCCAGAGGAGAATCCAACAGGGAGCACGTCGGGGGAGACGGATGGAGGTGAGGGATTCAGGTTCTGACAAAACACTTTTTCCTTTTCCAAATTAAAGTTGTTTTCTTTGCCAGCAATATCATTTGTTATAGATTTTGTGCAGAAATAAATTGTACACTGCTGTACTTAATGCCTTAACCCTATTTGAATGCACATTTCATGGTGTGTTTATCTTGCAGTGTATTAAAAAAAAAATCAGATGGTTTACTGTGCTCAGAAATGAGATGGTGAAATGAACCACACTGAGGGGTGTGCTTGGGTAACAGCAGATGTGTGTCACTCTTGCTAACACACACAGTTGAGACAGGAAACATGGCACTCCGTCTGGCAGCACAGTACCTGTTTGGCTTTAACCGCCTACAGTGTAAACAAAGTCTGTCCAAAGAGACACAAACACAGCTCTTAGTGGAGTAAGATGTGACCTACAGAAACAGAATGCGTTTTGATTATATCATTATGTTAACACATTCCATCTGTTTATTACTCCCTTGACAGTCTTGATTAAAAAAAATCTTATAATACCGTTGATGTATTTCAGTAATTCTGTCCAGATGTGGCTGCTATGAGGAGCATGTAGGCCACTGTATAGCAGCCCCATGTTATTAGGAGAGAATCTGACACTCAAGTTGTTAATCTGAATGAACCACTGTCATTTCCCAATTCTTTAATCCAAATAAGTAGATATAGTGAAGATATTTCCTGTTTAACTATGTTTCACCACATGTTGTGTGGTAAAAGGGCAAAGACATTAAAAAAATGTAAGTTAAATAGTCCTAAACTCTATGGTACGTTTTGTTTCTTTGGTCTTTCTTTCTTTAAATACAAAAAAACCGAACAGCCATGCTGGATTATTCCTTTATTTCCCGGGGTCTACACAAAAACATAAAAAATGAAAAGCTAGTTAAAATAAAACAAGCAAAATATAAGGATCAGAAAATGTGTGAAATTACATATGAAACAATGATGTACAATGTCACAAATACATAGCAACAAAGTAATACAAATAGTAGATGCAACACTGAAAAAAAACAATAACCAAGAGAAAAGGATAAGCTGTAATCTGATCAAACTAATTTGCCATCTTTCCCACCAACAACATTTTCTGTGTTTGTACATATGTCGCTGACCCTCACAGAGTTTGTGTGTGAGAGAGATGAGTTGGCGGACCTGGTAGAGAACTTCAAACATGGCAATGTGATTGGCAGTCATAGGAAGGGGCTGACAGTACACAAAAAGAGCTTCTCCAGTGACCAGCTGGTTGACTGGCTGCACAAAGAGAAGGGCATGGGTGAGTAAGGCTGTGGACATGCAGTCAAACAGGCGTTCAGCGTCCTGTCACTCTGATTCTAAAGCAGTTAATAGCATAATCTGATGCCCTGATTGATACACATTGTCTGTGGCGTGTGTGTGTGTGCCAGCCAGGGCTGAGGCCTGTAGCACTGGCCAGGCCATGATGCAGAAGAAGTACATGGTGAGTGTGCGTGGCTGTGGGGAGAAGGAAGGCTGTTTTGGAGAGGGGAGAGACGCTCTGTACAGGCTGCTGGAGCACGACCCTCACTCAGCCCTCAACGCAGGACGGCTGGCCGCCTGCATCCCCATCCCGGGTAGGTCAGGACTAGACCCGGCTCTGGGGTGTACGCACTCACATTGTAGATTCAGGCTGACTGGGGACCTCCAGTGCTCTCTAACCCCCGTCCTCTCTCTGCTGCTGCTGGCTTTGGTTTATGAACTCTTTGGAGGCTTGGGGGTGTGTATTATGTCTGTGAGCTGTGTGGTGGGGCGAACGGAGGTAGGGCTTAATGATATATCTTGTATATATGGCCTTTTATGATGGACAGAAACGTCTATGCTTGACCCTTAGAATTAAGCTGTATTTAGATGTATTAAGTCTGTAATGTTATATTGTAAATTCAGTGCTATAATTATTTAGTCTGTCAGAAACCTCATCCATTGATTTTGATCAAAAGGGAAAATTGGCCTGAAAACAATGTATCATTGAAGCCCTATTTCAAACCCATGTTTGGTGTCATCTTCTGATGATTCTTTTCTTCTCCCAAGTGTTTTGTTCTTCGGTCGTGCTTAGACGTTTGGTGCGTTGTATTATACCTGAATGTTTCTCCCCTCCACAGGCTAACTAACAAACTGCTCCGTGACCATAATCACTGTTAGCACGTGTTAGCATTATTATGCGTCATCTGCAGTGCTCTCTTTTTCCACAGGTACTAAGTATCTTATCTGTAGACAACACTAGCCTGATCTTTATGCAAATGATTTATTTTTCCCCCATGGATTATTTCACAGCTACTCGGAGTACACTCACCAAACATGTATGGTGCTTTGCTAACACAGTTGCTTTCACCTTTCAGATATTGGTTTTGTCGGTCTCACCAAAGAACCCTGTTTAATCTAAAACATGAACCCTTCTCTCTATCTCTTTCTCTCTCTCAGCTGCCGAGCTGTCTTTGCTTTTACGGGAGTTGATCCTGAAATTGTTCTCTGAACATCTTTCTGCTGACGGCAAGGTAAGGAGACGCAGAGTGTTTTCATGTAACTGGTTATGATTATAAGCATACACTGCATACTATTGCACTTGGAAGGTGAATGTTAGGGGAGGTTTGGTGTTTTGGAGACAAACAGGTTTATTTACAGGTCTATCCTTTTCTGCTTTAAAAAGGTCAAACAAACAAAAAGATGATATATATTAACTCATATTATTTAACTAGGTAAATGTGTCATTGAGATTTCAAATCTATTTTTCAAGAGCGGCCTGGCCAAGAGGGCAGCATGAACAATGGTCTAACAAATGAACCCAAAACAAAACAGGCAGACGAATACAGGGGTCGCAAAACAGAAATGAAACGGCACATTAACCAGTCAAAAAGAAACTATTATAAAACATTTAAAAACTGGCACAATTTTAAAGCGATTTCAATTAGGGGGTGTAAGAGCGATCACATCGACCAATGGTTTCTTGTTCTCTGTTCTTTAAGATGGACTTGAACTCCCCATAGTGATTACATCTGACGGTTCCAGCTCCTTCTGTACATTATTCCAGGCAGAAGGAGCTGCATTTAAAAGCTTGTTTACCTAGTTGTGCTCTCACTTTAGGAACCAGCATCTGAATAATATCTTGAGAGCAAAGGCCATATACTTTGTTTTTTTTCTTTAAGCCTCTGAGGATCCGCTATGTTTGCGTAATTGACGCACATAAAGTTTGCCAGGTGAATAAAAGTCAGATACAAAGTTTCCAGTTAAATACAGTCTTTATTTCCTTTTTACTGGTGTCCATTTAACTTGCTTCATTTGATTATTCACCATACACAATATTACGGTTCACACAATACCTTTAGCAAATGTTTGTAATCCCGTGTTTGTGTGTTCTTCGTGTGTGGTCAAAAACTGTATGGCCTTCCGGTTGAACCTCTAACCACGAACATTGGTTCCTACCTTTACACCCCACAGTGTTAATTGGCTCCTAGAGATGGGTTTGTTAACCTGTGCATATTTGTGAAACGGGGTGGTACTGTATGTTTTCTTGTTGCTCCACCAGTCTGTGGACTACAAGGGCATGTCGGGTGACCCTGCCTTCGAGCGGTACTGTGAGCTGGCCATCCAGCTGCAGCGGGTGGAGCTGCTCTCTCTCAGCCGGGAGGAGAAGCTGGCCTTCTTCATCAACATCTACAACGCCTTGGTCATCCACGGGAACCTCCGCCTGGGGGCCCCCACCAACATGCTGCAGAGATACAAAGTAGGGTCACACAGCCACACTTTAAGACGCTACAGGGTCTCCTGAAGTCCTCATAGCCCATAGTCCTCACTGTAATTGAAAATACAATATGAAAATATTTGTGTTTTTTAATACTTTGAAATAGTGCTGCAAAAAATATGTAGATATCAATATTGCTAAGATAATGTTTCTATGTTGAAGTCGAGGTTAGCCATTTCTTTATGCTGATTTTAACCAGTATCTCCTATAATGTACATTATTTTACATCCAGAGTGAAATCTAAAGATAAACATGCAAATGAAGTGACATAAATGGTTGTGTTATCTTAATATTTGAAACATGTACTTTGATTAAAAATATAGATTGTGTTCCTGTCCCTTATGTAGTTCTTCAACTATGTGAGCTACCTGATTGGAGGAGAGTTGTTCACACTACAGGACATTGAGAACGGCGTTCTGAGAGGGAACAGAAGAGGAATGGCTCAGCTATTAAGGCCCTTTTCCAAAACAGACCCACGACTACAGGTATTCAGACATTCTGTTAAATCACAGTAGAACATTTAAATAATTCACAAGATAGACACTTTTTTGACAGAATAACTAGAGTAATGTTCTATTTCTCATTTTGTCCACTAGGTGGCGCTTCCAGACGCTGAGCCCCTCATTCACTTTGCCTTGAACTGTGGAGCAAAGGGCTGCCCACCCATCAAAACATACACTCCAAAGGTGAGCAGAGTTCAGCAATATGCATTAAGTGTATCTGCAACATATCTGGTAAATAAAAATCTGATCTACCCTATCAGGACATCGACAGCCAGCTCCGCACAGCAGCAGAGGCCTTCCTGGAAAACGATGACTCCTGCCTGGTGGATTCTGGGAAAAGAGAAGTGCGACTCAGTCAGATTTTCAAGTGGTACAAAGCTGACTTTGGAGGAACGGATGAAAAGGTACTTCTGACTCCCAACTGACCCCTGCGCAGTCTTTTTTTTTCAAAAACTGGAATCACAGGAGTGGTGGAAGAAATATTGAATATTTTTCACAAGTTAAAGTAGAAATACTATACTTTTTAGTATTAAATTGTACCAAAAGTATGATGCAATACAAATATTTCCCAACAAAATTGAAGTTAGTGTTGCCAGTGTCTTAATCATATTTCGATGATAATTGTGAATAAATACCATCCATTAAGCCTGTGTTTTCTCTCTCTGCAGCTGCTGAAGTGGGTGCTGGATCACATGGGCGACTCCCCGAAGAAGAGCAGCCTGCAGGATGTGATATCTGCTGGGAAGACCAAAGTCATCTTCCTCCCTTACGACTGGAGCACCAACGGCACACACTGAGCATCTCTCTGCTGCTCCAGTGTGTCTCTGCTTCTGTCCACTTCCTACTGAGCGGCATCTCCTCTGAAACCAGAAGGTCGGTGACCATGTGTTTCACAAATGCAATCCACTGGTCCTCAACCATGCAAATCGACGTTATGCAAAACAAACTGTACATTCAAGTGGTGAGAGGGGCGCGTTTGCACTGTCCCTTAGTCATACTTCTCCCCCATGTTTAAATGTCATACGTTGTGTATGAGTTGAACATCAACGTTTTCATTGGTTTGAAGCAACAATAATCGAGCTATTTAGAAATCAAGATGTTATTGACTTCCGTTATTATTGTACTATGTTCAATTTTATCCTGAAACTTTCCCAAATTAGTATTCGAACCCCTACCCAAAGACTGAATTTAGTGTGTTGAGAAACAAAATCTATAATATTTATTGAAATTGGTCTACATTCTTGAAATCGGATATGGACCTACTTCATAACCAACACCACAACTTGGACATTTTTAGATCGTAATTGTAATTCAGGAAAAACAATGACAAAATAGACTAGTGTTTTTCCTCAAGTATAACGATATATAGTACACACACCATTTACCCAAATGTGCTGTACTGTAATAAGACAAGAAAATCTAACTTTGTCCTACAAAAATGTAACATTTCTTCAGATTTGTCTTGGGCAAGCACTTCAATCTTTGAATTAGAAAGGACATTTAAAAATGAACTAAAAGCATACTGTATAATAATTTAACAATTCTCAACATGGCTTCCATGTCCTCAACACTATGTCAGCAACTCAGGAGTCATAGATTACCACCCTCTTCAGTCCAATACAACACTCAGCAGGCGGTTCATGTGGAGCATGTAATCAGAGCAGAGGTAGGCGATACACACACCCTGCCTTGGAAAGCCATATCGAAGCCCTTTTAACTCACAAACGTACACATTCAAGTTTAGCAGCTGCAGATTCTCCTCATTCTCCAACGTTTTAAAATGCTTTTTTACAGGTAAAGAAACTACAAGCTGTGGAAATTAAACATTAGTATCTAACTTATGGATATTAAATATTAAAATATAAAGACAACGTCGCCTCTGGCTGTAGAACAAGATAACATTATTTGAAGCTTTTTACAAAAAAACTATGATAATGAATTTATTATAAAAGAACATCTTGTTTACAGCGCTTTTGCATGGCTTGATAATTGTTTTATTATTTTGTTACTTCCTTACTTTATGTTAGCCTACATGGATGTCCACCCCTCTCTTTTTGATCCAGGTCTTCCATTTGAAATGACTACTGCTGTGTTTTTAAGCGCAGTCATTTAGTAGTGTATGTATATATATATATAGTAATATTTTGAATTCTAGAAATATGTATCATAGCTACACCCCTTTGGGAAGCACTCTGACACTTTGCATGTGTATCACCAACTCTGAATGCTGTTCAGACATGTTTGTACTGTTTTTTTTTCACAAACAAAAGTTAACTGTTGGTCAGTGTGAGATGTATGGGCAGTTTGTCTAGATATTTCAAGGGTGTCTGCGGGAAGTGAATGTCTTCAATTATTGTTTGTTTTATTACCCAGATCAGTAGTCATGCATATAATTAAATGTAGCAGTTTGTGTGTAGATTATATTACTTTAGGGTTTCTGCCTTTAAATCTGTACAGGACCTACCTTCGGTTCCATAAGTGAAGGATTTTCTTATCTCAGGTCAAAGGAAAATGTGTGAGGAGACGATGTTAGGGTGTCTGATGTCATCGATGCACTGTAGGATGCATGTCGTGTATAACATGTCCATCTCTCTCCATATTCCTTTGCAAAGACATCGTGTCTGTCTTTTAGTCCTTAAACTATAAGCAGCACGAGAGCATATGGTGAAATAAGCATGTGTTAAAAACTGGAATGCATTCGCTGCACGACTCTGGAAACTGTTGAAAGCTGTTCTGTAGCCGGACAGCCTGTCAACTCTAGAGCCTGTTATTGGAATGCAATAGATTGAGAATATAACCTGAGTTCCTGTTACTCTATTGTTTAGTGACTGATGATAAAATACACTTTGTTGGCTAAACAAGTACATTTTATGTACGTATTTAGATTTTCCCTGTACTTTATAGAACCTTGTATCAGGAAAATGTGACGCAAAAAGTTTTTTAAACAAGAAATTGTAATATATTCTACTTCCTCTTTCCTGGGGTGAACAATAAAGCAATATGTTTATGAACAATAAATATGCAATGCCTGAACTTAACTGTCTCCTTACTTACTGTGTAATCTCACTGCATTTTCTTTTGAAGCAAAAAAAAACCGGGTTGTTGATTTATGTGAATACATTATTGTATTAAACCAATGACAACGTTTAGTTTCATTTGTTTATTCCAACAAATTAAATGCCTTTTTTTTTTTAATGAAAAATAGATGGGAAATCATCATTACATTTACAAATCTAATATATTAACATTTGTATATATATAAATAAGCAGGTTTAAGTGCAGTCCCATAAAAAAGAATACACATACAAACTATTTTACAGAGTATCTCAAAAGTATATATACATAACATGGGGTTAAACTGAATCAAAAAATAAATTCAAAGTGAACAGATTTTAAATTGTATCTCTACCGACAGTGCAAAACGGATTTGTTCATGGCACTAATGAAGTTATAAATATGTGTCGTATTGTACAGAATAATAGTGTGACTTTAAAAAGGCATAACAGGGTTTCAGACATTTTAATTAGACTCCTGTTGTCAGAAGACTTGTTGGGAAATCCTACATCCTCCTTAGTTTCAAAAGTTACTTTGGAGGATTTATTTAGAAATAAATACTGTTAACAGTATAGATGTACAACCACCACATATCTACTGTTAGTCATTAGTGACACTTTTTACCAAAGCTCAAACCAGTGCATGATTGGAAGACAGTCATTGAACAAACACATTTCATCTTTCCATCCATTTATGTGGTTTGATACAATAGTTCATAGAGTTACAAATACTGCTCAATGATATACTGCATGTAAATACATAAAAGGTTCAAATCAAGAGCTGAAGCCATTCAAGGAAATTAATTCAAGTGCTGCCAGCAAGTCAGGAAGAGAAAACATATTCTAAGCCAGATTCTTAATGCCTGCCTTTTTTCTTCAAAATAGATTACAGTGTAAAGTAAATCATAGTTGTCCCTTTGATTCAAATCAAAAGCACATTTTAAATCCACTTGATCGAATAAAGGCTTAGTGAAGTGAGTAAAACAATATATTTAAATTAAAACTACCTGAACAAGTGGTTCGAATACATTTTTTCAGGCTCACTAACCAGTATATGAGCGACAGGGACATTCACCTCATAGTGTTAACGGGTCAAACTGAAAGACAAGCAAAAGACAACCCTTCAAATATTGGCCTTCTGTTGGTGGAATAAACAAATGCAGTAACCAACATAGTGTAAAGTGAAAACATGGTAACTATCACAGGGTTAGTTTTTTTTTATATATACTTATATGATATTTTGAAAACAATGTGTTAAAATATAGTTTTAACTATGCAAAATATTGCTTCGAAAAGGTTTCATCAGTTAAAGAGAAATACAAATCCCCAAATTAGCTATTTTGGCACAAATCTCCTCTTTCTTTCGAGTACTGTAGTATTATGAGAGTCTTCCTCCATCTTGATGCTAGCCCTGAGCCCGGTGGCAGAGTAGAGTGGTCACCATGGTTACAGCTCCTCTTCAGTCATTACTAACCTAAACAAATAAAACAAAGGTCATCCAGTGGTTCATGTAGGTTAGAGAGTCCTAAAACCCAGAAATGAGTTCAGCACTTCCGTTCCCTCGTCTAAATGTTTTTTTGGTTAGACGTCTGGAATAAGATGTGTGGTGAACGCAAGCTTAAGAAATGTTCATGTTATGTTCGAATCTAGGACAACAAATAAGTGAGTTAATACCCTACAGGTGAATGTCTAAAGCTTCTATGAGTCATACAAACTGCAGACTACTAAACGTCATCACGGGCAAAAACAAGTCTGCCTTTAGCTGAGCAGTGGTGACGCAAAGCTGTTTCCAGGAAGTAGTCCGTTTATAGCCTAACGTTAGCTATTACTACAACTATTATAAAAGTGTTGTTGATACGCGCGGAGTATCCTGCTTGGAAAAATATGTGTATGTATGTAATTATTGTCACAATACAAAATCAATTGCATAGTCCCATTGACTTTTGTTGAGGGAGACATTGGGATGCTAACGTCCAGGTTAGACTCTATACACTTGATAAGATCCCAGCATCCAGCCTACTTACTTTCATCGTCTGAGTCGAAGCCAAAGAGTGCGGAGCAGGTGTTGAGGGCTTGGTGTTTCTGGAGTTCCTCCACGCTGCTGAAAGAGGAGAGGACATTTGTCGCAGCGCTGCCTGACCTTCTGCACGTCCTCCTCCCCCTGCTGCTCCTCCTTATTTTTCTTAATGTTCCAGTAGGTGTTCTTCTTCAGAGCGACCTCTTTGGGGGCCCTCCTCTTGCGCATGGAGAGCCGGGCTTCATCCAGGTAGGTGGAGGGCGGCGGCCGGATGAAGGGGGCTTTTGACGGAAGTGGCGGGGTCTTCTGGTTTGAAAGTTTTGTGCTCGGTGATGTGCGGCTCTCCTATTGCCTGCTGGACTGCCTCGGACAAAGTGGCCAAGTCCTCCAGGTCTTTGACGTTCAACGGGTCCCACCTCCTCGGGCACTATTTTCCGACGGCTCTTCTTTGGAGTGGACTTCTTTCCTTCTGTCCTCCTCGTCTCCTGCTCATGTCCGTTTGATGGTGGATTTAGTGTTGCACATAGGCTCATGACTGACTGTTTTCTCTGGGCAGTTATCCGGCTGATAGCCGTCTGGGAAGTTAGTTTTACAGTGCTGACCTTCAGTTTGAATTTCTCTGGAACCCTCGACATTAGAGGCATCCTTCCTCTTCCCCTTTTTACTCTGCAGCCACAGCTCCTCTACTTTCACCCTCTGCTTCCAGGGGGCTTCAGCACTTTGCTGCATCTGTCTGCCGGGGTCCCAGCTCATCTTTCTGAGGCGCTGGATGTAGTGTCTCCATTCGTGCTCATGGAGCCCTGTAATGCTTGAGAACAGCTTCTCACAGTCTGAGAATGGACATTGAGGTCTGAAGGGCTTATGGGTGATGACGTGGCCCTTTAGTTCCTGCTGTGAAGGGAAGCGCTGCTCACAGCCCTGATGGTAGCAGAAGTGCAGCAGCGTGGTGTCGTGGAGCTTCATGTGGTCCTTATAGTGCTGCACAAACTGGATCTGCCTGTGGGGGGGGAACAGTCAGGATCATACGAAATATTGTTAAAAAAAGTAAAGATAAACTAAAAAAGTTTTTTTTTTTTTAAATGTTGAGAAAATTGTAACATTTAAAAAATAACGTTTGTGATCCTGTATTATTAATATTATAATAGTCCGGTATCCTAAAAAGTACCAATCCCCAAAATCAAACATACATATTTTACGTTTATTGCTACTTATCAATCAAGACCGTTTTGGTGTGAGTGTTGGAGACATCCGACACAGAGCTTCCCGTTTCATCAAATATCAAGGAGCTCAAAGAACCAAAACTAATTATTTGAAGGACACAACGTCTCTTTGCCGAAGTTATGAGCCAGTTACTCAAGATAAATCACAGACCTTGCGGTGAGCAATTTCACGTAGAAAACATTTTCTTTCTACCAAAATCAACTCAATAATGATGAGTGACAAAGAGACGCTCATCCATGAGGAGCTGCATGCTTACTTGTGCACATGTTGGTCGGTTGCCTTTTAGTTCCAATATTAGCATCATAGCTACAACTGATATCCCCAACACTGAGCAATTCACACCAAAATAACTTTAATTTGATACGTAGCTTTACAAGTAAGAGCAAAAATAAAACAAATAGATTTTGGAGTGAACTGCTACTTTAAGTCCGGAAGGCAACATACATTTGCTCATGTGAAAAGCCATGTGTGGTTGATGTCTATATCAATTCACTTAACAAGTCAGTTTTCACCATCCCTGATTTACATTGCCACTAGATGTAGCTTTGGGAAATGGTAGATGTTAAGCTACGAGCCTTTCTTACCTGAGGCATATGGAGCACTTGTGTTTGGCCCACACAAAGGTCTTCTCCAGCACCTTCTCTTCGCTGATATGGCATTTGATGGCGTGCTTGGTTAGTGTGCTGCTGACCCTCAGGAAGACTCTGTCACAGGTCTCTGAGGGACACAGGTGGTACGTGATGTCCACACTGAAGCCATTCTCCTCCTCTCCCACTCTCTCCCTCCCCACCACAAAGGGGTCCTTCACGGATCACCAGGCCATCTTGAATGACTACCTGCTCGTCCTTGAAGTCTACCTGCCTGGTATATATTAGCGTCGGGGTTTTTGCACTTCTTGTAAAGCACAGCTGTCTTTTTGATGAGGGTGCGCAGGTTTCCTGATGATTCGATCTTCCCTTTTGAGGCTTGACACTTTACATTTCCCCCGCGGGTTTGGGTTCAGGAGTCTTCCTCATTGGAAATGGAAGTTGTGTTTTTATCCTGATGCTGATTGTCCACATGATCTGCTACACCATTAGCAGCAGGAGCGTCCTCAGTGCATTGCTTCTTCTGTTTGGACATTTCATCAATGTGGTCCATGACATGCTTTTTGGCAAAGGGGAGCTGCTTAAAGCGTTTTCCACAGAGTATACATTTGAGTTTCCTACTCTTAAGGTGCGAGAGAGCATGCCTCATGACATTCAAGCCTTTATAGTCCTTGTGGCACAAGTTGCAGTGGTACATCAAGTGGGCATATTGTTGAGCACGCAGCATTCGGTCCTTCCAAGGCCTCTTGGATTTCACCTGGAGAAAAGAGACAACAGAATGAGTGCCATGACATTCTCGTTCTCATTTATATGCAGTAAGTGTTCTTCCTGAATAGCACACACATTCCACAGACATATAGTAAGTTGCTGCTAATGCAACAAGAAAAATACAACTGAACGTGATTTCCCAAAATGAAAAGGCCTGCATTATGAAATTCCTGAGAGGGTAAAACAAACTGACCTCAGTGTCCGTTTCCTCCGTGGGTTTTGGCTCCTCTTCTGTATTGCCATTAACCTTGTCCGGTGCCGAGGATTCTGGGGGTTTCTCCTCATCAGGCTTTTTGGATTTTAGAGAGTAGCTGTGTAACGCTTCTATTGGACAATGTATTAAGTATAAGGGAGGACCATCGAGCTCAGGATCAGCTTCAACAGCCGGAGCAGCAGCTTGAGGTTCAACAGGAAGACAAAGCTGTGTTTGAGATTCCTTTTGGGTGTGTTCCTCGACAACGCTTTTACAGTCCGAGTCTGGAAGTTTCTCAAGTCCATTTTGCCTCTGGAGGTTATCCATCTGTTCAAATTGATTCTCTTCCTGTTTGCTCGTTTGATCGAGTTCATTCTCCAGGTGAGGCATGCCCGGCTCTTTGTCTTCTGTGTCAGTTATCTCCTCAAAACCAGACTCTTCCTCTCTACGGGATAATTCATTATCAGGGTATGAGAGTTCCACTTTCTGTAGGGCTTCCGCCCGCCGCTTTTTCCCTTTGTATATGACCTTCTCCTTAACTTTGACCGTGGTCTGCAACTGCTCCAGCCTCGGGAGACCCTGCAACCATCGCTTCTTCCGACCCTTCCTTTTCAGAATTTGGCTCTTCACACACCTAGCAAGATACTCCCTCTTGGGTTTTAGAGGGACTTTTACAGAAGCTGAATTTTCCGTTTTAACCTGATTGCGTCTTAGTGAATACATCGTTTTATTGCCTAAAGAGGTGAGTTTGAGTTTGTATTTGAACTCTGGATCATCTACAATTTCGGGTTCATCGTCAGACAACGATCGGCTTCTCCTTCCAATCTTTTTTCTCCATTTTCTCCTCTTCAGAAGAGTATTATTTGACGGGGCCACACACTTTTCTGTCTCTTCAGCCACAGCCTGAACCTCTGGGAGGTCTCGGCTCACAACAGCAGTCTCTGCGGCCTCAGTGCACCGACAGGGATTTACACCTGGACTGCATGATTGGTTTATACACTTATTTATGAACAACTCTTCCCTGTTTTCCTCCTCTTCTTCCTCCTTCATCTCACTGAGAACAGCAGCCTTCATGACGTTGTCACTTATCAACTCCAAGCAATGAGTCCTGATGGTCAGGAGGTTCCAAAACTCCGGGTCGAAACACAGGCGCGCCTTGAGCATCTGGAAAAGAAAGATGCAGCATTTTTAGGCACAGATTATAATGCTATATATAAAAAATAACTATACATGCAGATCATATATCTTCTCTGACCTGCAGGATATGGAATCGCACGCTGGTCCGGACCGGGCTGTTTTGGGGATGCGGCTCCTGGTCGGGATGATTGTAGAGCAGGCAGACCGTTCGGTAAGCTTCCAGGCTGCGCTCCTGGCAGAACACCAGCAGGGCGCACGCTCGACAGATCTCCAGGTCGTGAGGCAGCAGGAAGGCGATGGTCTTGCAGGCAAGAGAGCGGGTCACACTGTCAGCCTGCATGTCAGCCAGCCGCAGGGCCCTGGCACAAAGCTCCACACACACCTGGACGCTTTCCACTCCCAGCTATCCAAAGGCAAACGAGTGGTTGAACAAGATGAAATGGTAGATCAGAGCATCAAATGATTAAGACTTTTTCATTTCGACTTAATTACAGAAAACGGAAGATGCTACATTTTTTCATTTCGTTTGTCCTGAGAAACACAACATGGTAAAAAGGTGATGCTGTGATGTGAGTCTCACCTCTGTTGTGACCAGTTTGATGAAGGGGAAGATGGCTCTGACGTTAGTAGCGGAAGAAGCTAACTGCAAGCATTCAGCCAGAAAGCCATGTCCGGAGGGATGGGCCCGGAGATGCAACCTGCTCCAGATGAACACCAGGTCCCTGCAGGAGGAAGCGCATGGCGAGCAAAATATATCAGTTCTATTTGAATTAAGCAAACTCTTTTCCTAGCTATTCCTATTTCAGCAATCTGTGCACCCTGACACCAGCTCCAGGATGTATCATAAACTCTGGGGGAATGACAGAAGGGTATCATAATCATAGTCCGGTGTTAGAGTGATGTATTAAAGACATTCTTACCAGATGTAATACATGTCTCCATTGTGTAGCTGCTGGGTAAGGAAAGCTTTACACAGCGACAACAGGAGCTCGTCTTTCTCCATGCTCTCTGTGTTGCAGATGATCTCCACTGCATCGCGGCCATCTATCTCCGCCATCTGAAGAGGAATATGTAGAAGCACATGCTTAGAAAAATACACCAAACGCAAACTTATTCAAAACGAATTACAAACAACTATGGATACAAGAATCATCTGTTCAACTGGCTGCTTATGATAAAAACATTGATTAACCTAAATCACACAATGTTAACACATATTATTGTTATACAGCATCATAAACATTTGTTGGGTTTGAATTATTTGTCAGATAAGTGGTTGATTTATATATATCAGATTATTTAATACTATCATAGTCCAACTATTAGAGATCTTGCGATGCGCTTTGTTCTAAATCCCATTATGACTTCCTGTCTCTTACCTCCTTGTGAAGGTGCTCGTGCAGTGAGGCCTTGTAGAGGCAGGTCAGGTAGGCCTGATGGAAATACAGATGCTTTCCAGCCTCGAGATTTTCCAGGCAGCTTTTAGCCAGAGCCATGGCCTCTTGCATTCGTTCACAGGCCAGCAGGTAGCGAATCCGCAGCTCAAAGAATACTGCCAACTCTGAGCTTAAGTAGTCCTCAACTGCATTGGAGGAAAATCACAATGATATGTGACAAAGGACATTTAGGTGTTTGCTTGGGGTCATGTTGGTGTTGTTAGAATTCTATACTGGCAAAGTTGTTGTAATACTGTAAAGTCTTAGGAATATTATTTGTTAAGTATGAAACAAACAACATTTTAATAAACAGCTTATCATCAATTACTAGCTTTGCTAAAACTAGACCTTTGAAAGTAAGTGAGTTTATCTGATTGACAGGAAGGAGAGTCGATCACACAACATCTCACGCCCCCTGTCAATCAGCACTGCTACTCCACAAAGCTGTTTGCTCACCTCTCCTCTTCTACCTGTACCTCTCCATTAAACCCATGATGCTTGTTGATCAAACAACATTGGTAAGTCTGCTCACAGGAGTGGGCTGACCTCCTTGATAATGCAGTGTTATCTGTGTGTGCTAGATTAGCTAAGAGAAACGGACAGGAGCCCACCCTGTTGTGGTGGAAAGTGGGCCTCCTTCAGGATTCCTTGCAGCACTGGGTTTTCCCACGGGCCTCCGGCTTTGATGATGAGCTTTACATGCTGAAGGTAGCTGTTCCTGTGCCTCAGGAGCTGACAGTGGCACTGCTGCAAAGAGAGGTAAAATGACACGTTAAACACAAAAACCTTACTAAAAACAACCAAAGTTACAACTAGACTATCAGTAGCAAACACTGAGGTAGACAATGTTTTATTTTAAAACAGGGGGGTACAATTGGCTGTTGGATAGGGGCTGGGAACTTTTAATGAACACTCACAACTAACAAACGGTAGATATGAATCTAGGTATTATAAAAGGGTTGTGGGAATTAGAAAACAAGGTATTGAAAGAGTTTTTTCACCTGAAAGGAGTCAAGGATGTCTTTTAAAGGCTCTTCTACAAATTCTTCTTTGCTGAAAAACAGCATCAGTTCAAAAAAGCTCCTGCAAGACAATGAGAGGAACATGTCAGATAATTACAAAACCCTTAGCAGTTGTGTTCTATGCAAGTGCTACTGTCAGAGAGCAAATGATGCCGACATTGATGTTACACTACTAACAGCGGATCCAAGCAAAACGCTATTAGGTTTCTACTGGTTTGCCAAAATAGACAGAAACCATAACATTAGTATACTTTAGCCCGGGGACAATGTATTTAAAAAGGTGTGGTCCAGCATTTTGCTAGCAAACAAGGTTGCCATGTTCACAAGAGTATAGGGCTGCACGATGTATCGTGTCGTGACGTTAACCGCGATATGCGCGATATTCACATCGCAGGACGTGACGATGTAAAAAAAAAAATCTTTTAGGGCGTGCGATATTAAGTAGGCAAATTAACTCAAACATGTTACAATTATTTTGCTGCTTGCTACAAAAGGAAAACTTGCGCGGCTCTCATGTCAGGGGTACTTGAGTGAGTGACATGCAGGCTCTGCATGCACAGCAAACCACCAATCACAATCAACTCTCCAAAACAAACGGACCCGGTGATTAAAGGTAAAAACACTGAATAAAGTGGTTTCATGTGTTTCTCCAGGGCAGTTCGGCGCTGCTAACCGAGCTAGCTCAGCTTGTTGCTCTGATAACTTAAGATCCAGACGTCCGTGACTAAAATCCTTCATCCGGTTAAATATAGTTAAAAAAATACCAATTGTATAGCATTAAAGTTAAAAAAAGGATGGTTTGCGGAATGAATATATATATATATATATATATATATATATATATATATATATATATATATATCGCAGGAAATCGCAATGTCAGTTTTTTCCAATATCGTGCAGCCCTACAAGAGTATATGGTCTAGTTTTTAGATTACGGGTATGCATATTCAAAGTGTAGGCTAAAAATTCCCCAGTATCCATGTTTGCCACTCTGACATGTAACACAGTACTTACAAGGCCATACTGCTGAGAACATAGTGGACGTGCTGACAGTCCTCAGGGAAGGCAGCAGTGGCTTTGGTGAAGCTGCAGAGTGCGGTCCGAAGCACCTTCAGCTGAGGGAGAGGAACCTGCCATTGCCCTGTGTACTCCTCAACCAACTGTGCATACAGAAGACAGAATGTAGAAATATGAGACATTATGCACTTTATGATTATAATCTATTGTAGCTTAGTTGATTATGACAGCAAGGCTTTGAGTGCATGACATAGTAGTGAACAATCCACATTTCATTTCAATTATTTATTTATTTTAAAATATGACTTTCTTAAAGTGCCAAAAATCCAATAGGTTCTATATGTTGGTCTTATTTGTTTTAACCAAGGAGAAAGCTGTAGAAACAGATAGACACTTGGGTGTGTGGTACATTAAAGGTATCTGTCTAATAACAATCAAGGAGGGTTCAATATATGGAATAAATCATGAACAATATATACCGTGTATACATAGAATAAGTATTCAATATTGTATCCATACCAAAGCAGTAGTAAGAATTAGTCAATTGAAATATAATTATCCTTGTGTACAACATGTGTGAAATATCTCGATCTTAGATAAACCCCTAGGAAATGTCGGCCAATCATATGAAGGAATTTGGATGAGATCAGTGTATAAGCAAGGCTAAAACCTGACAATCGCATGACTTTAACAAGGCGTACATTTGATTTCACAGTTAGAGTCCTAAGCAAGGCAGCTTTGTAAATAGTGTGTAAACTAAGTTACTGTTGATACATGACTGTCAGGCTTATGGCTGGTGAAATTCAAACGTTTGACTCAGAGAAATGTATATCGTTCAGAACATAACAACATTAGAAAGGTATTTTTAATGTGTCCAAATCATGAAGATATTAAAGAGGGGAACATAGGATTCTGGAAACATAGATACGCTCTGCTCTGACTGCGTTAGCTATGAAGCTAAGCATTAACAAATGCAGGCAGATAACTCGAGAAACATGGGAAACCATATGGAGTTACCTTCCAGTAGCACAGTATATATGTATATATACTTAGGTAATCAGTTATGTGTGTTTCGGGCGGGCTATATAACAGTCTTAGAAACACAACTTAGGCTACACAATAAACAGAGCTACTTTGGGGGCTAATGTTAGCTAGCATAGCTAGTTAGCGTTAGGCAATAACAAACGCAGACTATGGAGTCCATTTAACACAATTGAGTTTAACTCACCTCACAAAACTCAGAGGCAATAGTCCTTTGCTCTTCAGAGACAACTGGTTGCTGCAGTGTCTTCCACACAATGTGGTCCAGAGCTATTCCAAGCCCTTCGTTTCCAAATCACTCTCGCATTCCCGCCATACTGTCTGCTGTATCCAGCCGCATAGCCCAAGTTGCCAGGTTTGTAAGGTAGCATCCTCCTGTGTGCTCACGACAAAAGCATCTGCAACCAGGCAACCCAGTCATTATACGTACAGATGAATGTTTTTTAACCCTTTCATGCATGAATTATGAAAGCCTCAGTCAGGATTTTTTGACTAAGTGTTATTATTGCTCTTGGGGCATGAAAAACAAGATTTGAACTTTTTTTTTTTTAATCTAGTTTTTTAAAAGAGATTTGTATATGTCCACTCAGGTGGAAGAGATGTACATTTTGAAAAAATTATAAATAAAGATGTGCAAACTTAAAATTACATTATAAATAACATAAGTATATTGATTTACGGCCCAAAAAGATATTGGCAGATGAAGTATTTTCAAGAATAACCAGGGCCAGGGGCCAATTTGAGGCCCCACGCACAGTTATTTGATGAGTGCTTAGTGGAGCCTCCGCAGCGGCGAAACCGTGGCCCCGCCACCCTAATTGCGCCACATAAGCGCACAGGTGCGCCTCAGATGAAGCCCCCCTCCGCAAGGTGTGGCCCCCTCCATAAGGTGAGGCCCCACACAGTCTGCATGATCTGCCTGTACGGAGGGACGGCCCTGGGAACAACAGCAGCAGTACCAGTATTAATTGTAGTTGAAATATAGCCAGTGATGCATGATTAATGGTGGTTAATCATGATTTCCTGCAAAACATAAAATCAATACTTTGATAATTTATGAATTATATGATTCCTTAGTTGTTACTTGATGTCACCACATTGTTTTATACCTGCAGGGGACGCTTTCCATAAAAGGATTGGCAAGATATAGATGGGTGACTTGGGCTGCTTCTCAGGTCGATTCAATGAAATCCTTGCTTCCCTCACTTGCGTCGTTTCCCTGCGTTTAGTCCCTCCCACCAGGGAAGCATGGAGGGACGCAAGGAAACCACGAGAAGCAGGGAAATGAGTTTTAAGAGCAATGGGACGTCCTTTCCTCCGGAGCGTTACGTGAAGCGACGTCCGTTTGTGATGACGCTGCACAGCTGTTCGTCTGGCAGCAGCCAGCTCTGTACCCGTTATTTCCACAAACACCCCCGCCTCTGTTAGTGCACATTTACTGACATAAACATTAGTATCATCTGTTGTAGATCCAAATACATGAAATAAAATAAGAAATCATTCTTAAAATGTATTTAAACGAACAATAGTTTGATTAATATTGATTAGAGTGCACAATAGGAATACAATTATTCAGAGAACAAAAACAGATATGATCTATCAAAACCCAGTTAGATTAACATTCATTGGATTTCACACTTTGTTTGTTTGTTTGTTTGTTTGGATATGTAGCACATTCACATTTGAATAGCACTTAATGACTGACTGAATGGAAATGACAATAAATGAAAATATAAAACGAAAAAAACGATCATGAAAATGTTTCCAAAAAATGAATAAAATGATTTTTGACCACTTTGTTGTTCAGATATATCACATATGTGTAACTAAATGATACATTAATTGAAACAAAACACGGTATAAACTGAGGAGTGAGTCCCGTGAGGTTCATGTATTTTATAGATGAGAGTAACAAATGCGTCACGTCTTCCGGGCAAAAATAACGTCTCCGCCCACTTTTTGGGGAAAACAACTCTGTCAGTTGAATGGCGGTCAATACAAATTCTGAAGTTTTCGCCAATCCGATCAGAAATTTAAGAAAACCGGAGATTTTTGGATCATCAAAGAGCCCGATTCCAATGACCAGACAGGCAAACAATTGCATTAAGCCATTATAAATCGACGATCGGGCTCGATATATGGTTAAATATAGCAGTAGGCTATCGATTGTCATAGATGAGAGTAACATCGACGTCACTTTACGGCCCCGCCCACTTTTGGGGGAAACAACGCTGTCATTTGAATGGCGATCGAGCCTGAAGCCACAGAGCTCTTCTTTTACTGTCCTTTCTTCTTAGAGGAAGTACGGAAACACTGAACTCTGGATTATTTGTAATGTTTGATGTGCAATAAACGACACGGCAGCTTGTTGGCATGATACAACTATTATGTTCCGCCTCGCTCATGAGAGTAACAGCTGGAGAAATTACAGCCTCGCCTACTGATTTTAATTTAACCATATATCAAGACCGATTGTCGTTTAACAATGATCAAATGTAATTGTTTGCCTGTCTGGCCATCGTAATCGGGCTCTTTGAAGATCCAAAAATCGACGGTTTTCCAAAAAATTTGATCGGATTGGCAAAAACTTCAGAATTTGTATTGACCGCCATTCAAATGACAGCGTTGGTTTCCCCCAAAAGTGGGCGCGGCCGTAATTTTTGCCCGGAAGTGACGTAGGTGTTACTCTCATCTCATGTCAAGAAGCATCAGATCAGTGCATGCACTGCCTCGTCCAATCAGTGAGCGATACACAGTAAGGGGGCGGGGCGAGTATCTGAGGATTTAATCGGAGGATGGTCTGGTGGTTCCTCGGTTATCGCTCCTCCATGATCGCTGCTCGCTCCTCGATCCTCGGTCCTCCGGCAGAAATAAGAGCCATGGGACGGTACTCAAGATGGCGCAGGCAAATCAACTTCCGGTGAGACCGAGGAGCGAGGTAATGAAAATAGTCGACCTGAGAAGCAGCCCGGGTCCATGTGGCTTTCCATGTGTCCATGTGGCCATCTTGGTTTTAGAGACATGTATCATGCACTTACACTGACTTGGCACTGAGTGGCAGTGTATGGGATGATGCAATAGGGTCCTATGTAGTGACTGATGGTGCAACTATGCAACAAAAAAAATACATATACAAGAAAACACCTTTTGAATAGCTGTCCACTGTAGTGACCTCTATGCATAGAGGTTAAAAGAGTAAACAATACTCTTAAACCACGTTTAATGCAGATTTAAACATTGGTAAATATTTTTGGGAATATTAACATGACAAGCGGAGTTTGCTGCAGCGCTTAGAAAGTGAAAATACTTTCAATCAAGGACTTAGCTGCATTATACAATACATCCATGGTAGGGACCTGACAAGTTAGAGCGCATGTGTGAGCTAGGGGCCCCATATATATTTTCTTCAGAATATCTTTGTTACTTTATTGAACTTTGAGCTCATGTGTTTTGGCCATAAGCATCAACTTGCTGAGACGTGAAACTTGCTTGATTTTATTGAACACAGATAGGCCACTTGTTTGAGGTAAGTCAACACAGGGTGATGCTGTCCATTTTTAACACTAGATTTGTTTAATGTATGTTTTTCGTTCACACTTCAGACTGTTATGGCGCTATCACAATTAAATCCAAATTAACGAGACGCGACCAATGAGCAAACTTGGGTAAGTATGTTTTAATCGGATAGGATAGCAGTTAAACTTTCAGAGGTCTTAATTGACATTTACTAGTAATTTAAATGTTCTGTCTAGTCATTTCACACTGATCAAATACATATTTCACTTTTATTTTCTATAACAAGTAAGGTGGTTAGAATTTACATACCCAAGTATTTTGGTGAACAATTGTGTCTAATCTTGAACAAACGATGTAGAAGAGATGAAATTTTGACTTTGTTCTAGATATTTTCTTCTCCATGAAACACGCCTTTCGCCTTAATTTTAGAGCCCAATTTTATGAGGCATTTTTACACGAATAGCCACAATTGTTGTATTTTATAGGCATTTAGTTTCTGGTTTGTTGTTCTCTTATAGAATATGTGTGTGTACGTTTTATAATAAGCAAGAATATGTTTTCCCTGAAAATGTTGACACAAAGTAATAATTGCACATAAATGCAGACTTTCTATTCTATAAATGTAATTTATTTGATTGATGAGGCTACATTAGACAACATTTCCAGATTAATTAATGCTAAAGCAGCTACAAAAAGGCTGCACTGTTTCCAGCAGCCACAATGGGGCGCCATAACACAGAGATATCGAAACATCCCTTCACATTTACTCTAACAATCAGCTAACTGAAATGTTGGTTTGCAGTATATCATCAACCCTGATCAGTATGTGATCAGCATTAATTCCCACATTAAAATGATTATTCAGCTACAACATTAATTCCCCTAAAAGCGGTCTAGCACAGGATTTGACTCAACCTATTCATTTATAGGGTGCATTTGTGTAAGCAAAAACGTTATAAAGAATAATATGTATTGAATTGTGTGTGATCAGGCTGATGTTGGAATATTTAATGTTTGTTTTTTTTTCTTTATGTTTGGGTCTGCGCTAACCCTTGCTCCAAGACTATGACCCTAAACCTCATGTTTTCATTAATTAATTCAATCCATGCATATACTGTATCACTCATGTACCAAATCCAGAAATATATCTATAAGAATAACAGGGGAACATCATTCACATGTGGGCTTTTTATTATTGAATAAGACAGTGAGAGACAAAGAAAGAAACAGTATACAAATACTGGTCATACTGTATGAGATGTATGTACATGTATGACACACTTTCTATTATCTTCCTGGCATTCAGTACACCCTCACACATGACTCATCCACAGTATTTCCATCAATTTATCGTGTGCCCTCTTGCAGGCAGTAAATAAATAGTAGTTATTTTCCAAGTATTCGAGTGGGATTAATGTAATGAGGATTTCTGCACTGGTGGTTCTCACATTAATTGACCTATAACGCTGCCTATGGTGGGAGTGAGATGAGAAGGGGTGTTTAATAGCTCCAAAAGAGATACTTGTGAACAATTAATGAATAATTACCCCACAAAATAACATAAAGGAAATTAAAAAAGTGTGCAAAACATCAAATAAAGTGGCAGTGTCTTAAAAAACATTTACACCAATACCTTAAACCATCTCCGAAAAACATTTTGTTGTGAAAGTTGAAGAAAGCTCATTTTTATTTTGGTCCCCAAATATTCTTTGTTGTATAATTCAGAAAGTGCTTATAATAGTATAATTTGGTCCAGGATCATATAACAGTTTATTTACATTAAGGGCATTCTTAGCTGTTCACCCTAAACCTTTAAAACATGGTCTGTTTAGTTCAGCATTCTGAAATCTATGAAAGACAGCTGATAACCCTTTGCTATCAGATGGCCTAGTGAATCAAGCTGGTATCATTTGCCAATAACAGACATACATTTAAAAAATCTACAAATGTATAACTTATATTTGTTGGGAGAGTTTTCTGAGTACATATCACAACAATGTTAATAATCATTGCGACAGTCAATCGGATAAAGGTCACCCTCTGAAACGCCATGGCCACATGAAATCACAAATTGGTATGCTGTGGTATTTTACACATGTTAGCCGGCAGCTTGGACGAGATAGAAGGGAGGTCATTAGATGAAAAAGCAGTAATGGCCAGCTATCTCAAGGCCTGTTAATGGGGCTGATCACTAATGATCAGAACCCAGCCCTCAAAAAGGTCAGCAATGGCCCATTTCCAAAAAACCAACATGTCACTGTCCTTTCCATCACAACAATTAAGATCAATGAAAGCATTTCCATTAATAGCAGGACTTGGACTTCAATATGGAACTTTGCTGCAAGCTCATGGCTGAGCTGGTGCCATTCTGGCTGTTGGAGCGCATGGCAGATGTTCTGGAAATGGAGGTCATTCTTAGTGTCTCTCAGGTAGATTCAGTCAGTATTTGGTCAGTTCTTTCCGATCTCCATAGTTTGTTTCATGGGCATGTGTTGGGGTGTATGGGTGTGATCATGTGCAATTGTTACCATCAGAGGTAATGACTGCACCTAACAAGTCTTTGGAAAGCTTTTTTGAAGTCTTCATTAAAGATAGTGTAGATGAGGGGATTGATTAGCGAGTTGACGTAGCCCAACCACGTCAGGAAGTCAGCCATCTCCATCGAAGTACTGCACTCACTGCAGGTGTTGACAATCACCTCCTTGACAAAAAATGGCAGCCAACAGATGACGAATGCCCCTATTATCAACCCCAACGTTGATGCTGCTTTGCGCTCCCGTGAGCCTGAGATCCGTGGACCTTGGTAAAACTGGCTCCGACGTGACTCACTGCGTGACTCACTACGTGACTCATGCCGGCGCGACTTGCCCTGGAAAGCCTTAGATTTACGCACCCGTTCACGTGGAGGCTCCTCAGTTGAGGGTTCAGAGAAAGACTTTTCTGGAGGGCTTATAGGCTCTGGACTTTGGGCTCCCCTATCCTCGTTGCCATCTCCAGCAGGGTAGGATGAGGGGATCATGCTCCCATTGGTCACACTTGAATAGCGGCTGGCCCGGCTGGCCTCCCTGCGCATATACAGGGTCTGAGCGGCACGGTATATCTTGTAGTAGAGGATGAGTATGAGCATCAGAGGGATGTAGAACGCTCCAAGGGTAGAGTATAAGGTGAAGGCCATGTGATGGTGCATCATGATGCACTGGTCTACCTGCTCGGCATCCCCGCTGTAGTGCCGCCAGATTAGAGGAGGAACTGAGATGAGGATGGACAGGAACCACACCAATGCCACCATCGCCCCAGCCCTGGCCCCTGTGCGTTTGTGTGAATACTCCACTGCATCTGTAATGGCCCTGTATCGGTCAATGGCGATGGCAGCAAGGTGCAGGATGGAGCATGTGCAACAAGTGATATCCACACTTAACCAGATGGTACACACCACCTGGCCCATGCCCCAGGTCTCTTTCTGGATATACATAATACCAAAGGGCATGACCAGCACAGCCACCAGCAGGTCGGTCGCTGCTAATGAGCAGATGAGGTAGTTGGCCGGGTGGTGCAACTTGCGTGTGACTGCGATAGCTGTGATCACCAGGCAGTTGAAGAATGTAGTCAGGATGGCCACTACAGACAGGGTAAGCGTTAGCAGGATCTTACTAGAAGGGGGTTTAGTGGCCTCCAGGGAGTCATTACCACTGCTGCTTGTGGCAAACACCCCTTCAGTGTAATTGGGAAAATCCATTCTGCAAGCAGAAGAGAAAAAGTGCATTAGATATAAAGGGAGCTTAAGGAGAATGTCAAACATCATTTACAGATGACGAGAAAAATCATTTGAAGTGTAAAAGAAGTTTCACTGCCGTGTATATTTTTGTTTGAATCTGGCATCGAATTTTCATCACTTGATTGCTATAAAATGACTGCAAGAATTGTACTGTTATTGCTTCTTTAAATCCGAGTCAAGGATTTTGCTTTCTGCACTTCATACAGAAGACATGCCAACGTGGAGGGAAAAATATTCAAAATGTGCTTGTAAAGCCAACGGACTTCCAAAGGTATGCCTACCTTTCGGACTCTAACGTGTTGCATCCAGTTGGTTTAGTGTGCAGCAGACAGTCTTCTCAGATCTGTCCTGCTTGCAAGCGCTGCCATCACATCACCCCTGTCTCTTATTAAAACCTGGAAGAGATAGAGAACAAAACAGAAACATTTTCAGAAAGGAGAAAGAGAGAGAAAAAGGTATAGGGAGGAAAAAAGACTTAGAATGAACTTCAACAAAGTAAGGATACAGTCAAGGACAAGAACACCTACACAGCAGATGCACTGAATAGTTTATATGAAGCTAATGTTTGCATGACTGTGTTAATTAAATTCAATCTTCATTCATGTGAACCACTTTGTGGGTATGTGGCTCTTTTATTAAGTTGATCTATTGAGTGTTCAACAATGTTGCTACCGCTCTTCCAATTAGGGTCAGCCTAACATATCCTATTGTGTTGCTAGTATGATTATCTTTTGTTCTTTTTATTTTAACCTCATGGTCTAAACTTTGTTTCACAGGCTTCTCAAAGACAATAAGATTCAAACTTTGTAATTCTGTCATGGACATGCTTAAATGTATGATTAAATCAAAATGCTCAGGTATGATTGTCATTGCAGCTCTTCTTCACTTCCCGCATTGCACAGTATCCTGAAGACATGAGTGGGAACTGTTGCTATAGAAACAACAAGAAGTAAAGTACTTTTATTTAATATGGCGTTGAAGCAGAGGCAGCTAAACTCTGACTGCAGATCTCTGGTGAAACTGTTCGATTCCCAGAGTAGGTCCAGGGGGTAGTTGGGTGGGCGAGCAGGGTGGCAGAGCTACATGACAACAGAATGAGATAAGAGATTTCAGTTCACTGAAACCTAACAGATGGCAAAGTGCCAGCTAATATCATTTCCCATGATACCTTCCAAAGCTGCTTTCAAGACAAAATACGTTTATATATGACCAAAACTGTTTTTAATGTTGGAGCAAAGCTGACCTTCCTACATGTTTTTTACTTTTATAAGTGTTGAAGCATTAATGTAAAATCCTGCTCAAACAGTGGCATATCATTCTCATTCTTACAATATTGAGCAACTTATGCAGAAATGTGTAGTAGCACATAAGTATTGTTTCACCACTTCATTCAAGGTGTGGGCACTGGCCATCCCTGAGTCACCTAGGTGCTCTTTGATAGTTTGATGGTTATTGTATAAGGAACACTGTTTATACTGAGACAAAGAGCCCTTTACATAATGAAATAACCACTGCACTGTGTTTATTAGTCATATCCATTCAACTACCCATTTTGTTTCTTTTCAATGTGCATGCAGCACTATTTCTAGGAGATAAACATGATTGCTTCCTTCTCTCTGTTAACAGTGCCAACGCTAGTGTTGAAAACAACAGCTTTGGCTTCTTAGCGAAGGTTTTTAAATTGATCTTCAGTGGAAGAAAATAACTTACTAAAGTGAAGGTTCAACAAATACTTTATTAAAGTGTTTATTAAAAAACCTTGATGCTATTGGCTGCAAATACAAATGGTCTCAAGCTATTCCAGAACAAATTGCTTTCCAGTGGACCAGTGAAGAGTATTAGCTTCTCTACACCTTTGATTTCAGTCTTTAAGGAAAATGCAATTGTCTCCTCTGTGTTGTGATGCAATTATACACTCCTTTCCATTTACCCTTGAATGGATCTGGAAGAACAGTACGATATGCAGATTGCTTTGCTCAGATAGATGGATGATAATTACTGCTGCACTTCTGTTGTGCACTGTCATTGCATTGTTACCTCACCTGTGTATCTGAGAATCTTGTTTTTTTTTCAGTGTTTGTGCCCAGAGGTATATTTATATGGTGTGGGCATAGTGTTTTTTTTTTTAAGGTGTGCATGCATGTTTTTTCAGTGATTGACAGTAGGCGTACACTTTGTCAGCCTGTCATTATGTGAAACAAAGAAAATCATTTGCCTTTGTCTCAAAATGTTCTAAAACACGGGCTTTCTTTTCCAAGACCATCTGAAGATAAGCTCCACTGAGCCAGAGTGAGTATACTCCCTGCTTTAATCAGAAAAAAACACACTGCCCTTGCTGGAGAATTCAGCAAACACAGAAAACACAGAATGATGGCAACATTGTTATTACATTATGGAGTATATTTCAAGTTTGCTTTTTAATACTGTTTAAGTACAACATGTCCTTTTTAACTATCTACTCCTATTGGATGAAGTGATAAGAGATAAGAACCAGCACACCCCAATACGCTCAGTCACAGGTTTGGCGAACTGCACAATTATTAAGCACTCAAAATCCATCAAATTTGGCTGTTATGTGGCTGTAATATAAAGCTACAGAAATATTGTGTGATGATGCCCGTGTAGTCAGTCAACAAACAACAGATTCAGGTTGGCAGATAACGAGGAGGCTGACAAAGCAGACACATGTTCAAAATATCCCTCCACATTCAGAGATGACGAGAAAGAGGTGAGTTTAATTCATCCTCATCCAGTGTCTCTCACACTCTCACAGCTCAAACACACAAAGCACCCTAAGACATAAGGTAAACACACACACACACACACACACACACACACACACACACACACACACACATGTACAGTATGCCCAACACCAACTTCCCTCTAATTTCAAAAGGTTTGCCGTTACCAAAATAATGTCAATCGTCTGACATTCAATCGCTCCCTCCTTCGCTCTATCCTCTTACAAGAACAGGAAAGCTGCATTTGTCCCACGGAGTACAATCTCTGAAAAACAAACAGTTTGGCTCAGGCAGGACATCAAGCTGCCAAGTGTTGTTTGGTGAAGGAGGAGAGTTGTGAACAAAATGACTGACAGCTCAGGAAAGACGCTAAATAGATGAATAACGGCAGCACCATAAAGCAGCACAGCAACCCTCATTCATTTGCCGGTTTATCTGTCTCCTCATCTCTTTCCATCCATCTTTTTAATTTGGTGGTGGAGGTAAATGACTTAGTTGGCAGGAAGTAATAAGTCTCCATCTTAGGATATATTGTTTTTGTTTTCTCTTGAATTTGAAGTGTGTAATCTCATATAAACATGAATATACCATTCTGGTGCAGAAAACCACCCTACATTCAAATACGATCATGATAGATGAACACAATACACTTTATTTTTATGGAATAGTAAATGCATTGATGAAATGCAAATGAGGTGTGACTTTTTATAAATATTACATTTTAATCAGAACATGCCATGAGATGAGACCACTCGCAAGAAAATGCAACTGCACAACAAGGATTCATTACATCAAAAAGTTTTTTTTTAAATAAATGAATAATATTTTGGATGATGAAGACAATTTATTGTGCTAATTGCTCATTTCAAATTAGTTTGACCCATACTGAATGCCCTGTAATTCACAATATGACCATGCTATGTCCAGCAAGTCACTAGTCACATTCATAGACCTGTGTCCTTGTTCCAGGCTTGACTGAATCACTTAATGAGTGTCACAGCTGGGGTTTCACTGCACAAGCAAATGCACAGCATGTCAGCGTCAGCCCTGCCTCATGCAGATAGAGGTATTAACAGGTAAGGATCCATCACCCAGAGGGAACTGGTTCAAGTGTTCTTGTGGCATCCTAGAATGTAGGATGCCAGGCGCGGTACCTAAGTGAGTGAGTGAGTGAGTGAGTGAGTGAGTGAGTGAGTGAGTGAGTGAGTGAGTGAGTGAGTGAGTGAGTGAGTGAGTGAGTGAGTGAGTGAGTGAGTGAGTGAGTGAGTGAGTGAGTGAGTGAGTGAGTGAGTGAGTGAGTGAGTGAGTGAGAGAGAGAGAGAGTGAGTGATTGAGAAAGGAAGGATAGAAGGATAGAAGGAAGAAAGGAAGGAAGGAAGTGAGTAAGTAATTTAGGTTTAAGCACTGGCCAGATGCTGTCAGTGTTGTTTGAATTGTGTTAGCTTTAATTGCTCATATAAGTACATGGTACACCTTTGTTACTAATGCTCAAGCCAACAGTTTTAATGTTTTTCAATTAAGCCCTTTTGTATGCAAAAGTGGCAGAAAATGCTGCTTTTAGCTTCTGAAATATGGAGATATCCGCATTTTCTGTATTACATCAATTTAAACAGAATATATTTGGGTTTGGACTGACTAAAGGGACATTTAAAGACATCCAATGATAATTGAATAAACTAGGATAAACATTTGTACACCTTTTAATATTGTTCCTATATTTTATAGAACAAACAAATCAAGTGAAATAAGCTGCAATTACAGTAACTAATAAAGAAAATAATCTTTAGGTACAGCCCTACTGTTGAATGGTATGGTTTTAAGACAGATCAGTACCTGGAATGGATTGGTCGTTTGTACCTGGTGCGCTGTGTGCAAATATTCTATATTGAACTATATTTTAAAAATCAGCTCCATCATCAGTGTATGTGCACCGGAGGCTTCTAGCTACATATTGGACTTTGCTTGCCCAAACTAGTTGTGTTACCACAAACTCATGTTGTGACACTCATTTTAAGGTGAGAAACTTTCCCCCTCCAGCAGATGAATGTGAAAACTGCTTTCTGGTGTCAAAGTCTGCACAAAAATGATTCTGCTAAGTGAAACAACAAATGAAGGATAATAAGCAAATGATATTCTCAGTGCAGGGCCTTTCAGAGAGGGCTGTGATGGCTGAAACTCTGGATTGCCTATCAGCATCCATCAGTGCTTAAAAGGATCTATTATTTCTTCTTGTTAGCATCTGTGGTTCTGCAAGTCTATCCCTGCGAAGTCGGTTTATCGAGCTTGAATGTTAATGCAGTGTAGTAGACAAAGACGTCCTTATTTTATACTCCTAGACAAAGTTCGATATACTATATATTTGTTATTATATATCTTACTGGCTCGCACTTAACTAAAGCAAAATACAGGACAGCCAAATATGTACACCATGACTGATACATAATACTTCTGGGAAGAAGTTGGTAACGTATTACAATAAAGTTATGTACCTCAATCATAAACCTTGTCTCATTGCTCTGCTGCTGTTAGACTGTGTGCGGGTATGAAAGACATGAATTGCACCAATAAATGTAAGCTAAGTCTGGGTCAGAATCACCTGTTCAGGGGCAAATCAACTTGACAAAACACTCACATTATGGCAAATTAATCCTTGTCTTGTAACAGATGATGAGAATGTCTGGATCACAGGCTGAGATTAGTTTTGCCAAATCATGCACCAGTCACACAGGGAGCTCTGGAAAAGGCTTTCGTCAAGCAACCATGCTAACCAATGGGATACATTTCCTCATGAGTAATGAGTACTGTATTCTTAATACAACTTTATAGTAATACCTTTACAATGCAACAAAACAGCTCTTACTTTTGATTTCACCGGCAAGCACACAAACTGTAGAATGTCTCTCTGATTAGACATTCTCCAAGATTATAGAGAAAATCATCGAGCTTTTTATCTAGTGAATTAGAGAGATTAAAAAAGCAGGAGACATGTTTTTGAATCCGCATTAAGAAGACAGTTCTGAAATGACTATAGGGAAACAGGCCAAAAGCAATTGGTACCGAGTTTTAAATGAATGGGAATTGTTACTATATTAAAATGTAAAAAAAAAGGTATAAATGTGGTGGACATGAATTAATAAATATCTGTATAGCTTAATGGAATTCAAATAATGTATACAATTATTTTTTAATATATAGGAACATTTATAAAATCATTACCTCTGTTATTCATACTCAGTGTTGTGCTAGTTACTGAAAATAAGTAACTAGTTACCATTACTAGTTACTTCATTTCAAAAGTAACGCAGTTACTTTACTAGTTATTTACACAAAAAAGTAATGCGTTACTGTAAAAAGTAACTTTTTTTTTACTTAAAAAAAGGGCTCCCATTAATACCCTTATAGCCTTCATTTCAGTACTGTTATTGCATTGGAGAATAATACAATCTGTTGATCAACTTGACATGCATTATATGCAATCTGGATTGCATCGATATTAGCTGGCTTTCCATTTTTGTATATTCTTTCTCCAGGTAGTTGGAAAAAGTTTTCCGTCCCATATGCCGTGTGTCGCCCGGACATGCTATCATGCTAACTAGCTCCCTGAAAGCGGGTGACTCCACTGTAGCAATAGCCTGCATGTGTTCTACAACATACCGTGCAATGGCTTTATCGACTTTTCCCTGGCTAGCAGTCCCTTGGTTAAAATCCAGCCGCTGTTGCTTAGGTGGAGGTGGAGTGGCGTTGGATGAGTCTGGGTCTGTGCCGGTCTTAGTTACTAGCTTCTTCCCAGCATGTTGTTTTTGCAGATGTTTTAAGAGATTTGAATTACTGGTTTGTGCAGTAGATAGGCTCTTTGACCCGCCAGGACACAACTTACATTTAACAGAAACTTTCTTTTATTTGTGCTCGACAAAAGTGAAATAGTGAGAATATCTCCAGGTGGAGAAACTAGACTTGAGCTCCGCCGCCGCCATGATAGTCTTGTTAGTAAACAACACAAACACGCCCACAGCCCGTCTCCGCATGTGACACAGGAAGTATCTAAGTACATTTACTCAAGTACTGTACTTAAGTACAGTTCTCATCTATGTTCGCCTGGCTGTTGACTATATAAAAAAACGCGGTAACTGAGTAACGCACCATGTAGTAACGGTAACTGGGTTACTGAATCTAGAAAGTAATGCGTTAGAGTACTAGTTACTGCCCAAAATAACGGCGTTACAGTAACGTTAGTCCCAACACTGTTCATACTGCATGAAACAGTATTATGTGTTATTTATTTAATTGTAGCCCACGTACATTTTCATAATTTGTGTTTTAACAACAGCCAGTTCTCCCGTTAATGAAGGTATGAACACATTTATAATCCATTGCTGTCAGAAAATGTTTGCAAAACAATACATGATTAGAAAGTGTGAAGCTTGGGACAAACTCAGAGGCGGATTGTGTCCATCACGTAATGCAGATACAATTATTTATTTTAAGACTTATGCGTCACCAATATGGGATAAGAGTCTTAACTAATAAAGTGTGTTTTACTGTTCATTGTTTTCAGCAAAGGAAGGAAATAAGTCAGATATGTAATACTGTATTTATGTGGGCAAAAATGCACTAGGAGGAGAGCTAACATGTGTCCTAAGAGCTTGTACATTTGATATAATTTGGAGATAAAAATGTGGTTTCTCAAAAGACAAAAATTATCAGAGGGCAATTCAGACTCCAAAACTGAAGTGAAACATCTGTGCTATTTACTTCAATTTCACTTCAAAGAAACCTGAAACCCCACAGTAGCTGCCAGGAAAGAGCAGAGGTTATTATCTTTCACCAAATTACGGTTAAAGAGACACACACTTTTTGTAATATTTAAAAAGATATTTAACAAAATGAGTGTCTAATTTAATATAACTAATTACCCAAATGTTACAGCTCTGAGGGTCTCACATATTGTCCAAAGTGGTTCTAATGAATTGGAACCTTCCCAGGAGGAGAGGCATGATTACAACTCCAGAAGGATATATCCCAACATATGAAATAAATGAATTGTTTGCCTCTCTAAATTGCATTGCCCCTTAACATTGAGGAACATCAACACAAGCTGCCAGATACTCAGCAGCCACCAGATAATGAAGTTGTTTCTGTGAATGTGTTGGCAAAATATGCCTCCAGACATCATCACTTTATCATTCTTCTAGTCACATGAATACTTAATAGCTATATCTTTCCTTTTCTTTTGGCTGGATCCACCATTGCTAAAGTAAAACATTCTGCTTGAACTGGGCTGGCAGTGTACAGTTAAAGTCTGTATATTTCAGATTTTGCTGCCTTTGTGTGATCATTCTTTGTATTTTCGCACAAAGGGAAAACGCTTGATATTCAGTCGATATCACAAATACTGATTCATGCTAAGTTAGTGCATAAATAAACCTGTTAGTATCAACCTCATAATGCCTCTCAAACATAGGCAATGACTTTTGCACGAATGTTCTCCGAAAACCTCAGCCAGTGAGCAACCGTTCCCTTAGTATGATAAACACACTGCGGCAGTATCTTAACTCAATCATGTGTGAGAGGATTATAAATAATTGTCACATTATGCACATACTTATCATTTTTGCTTCATTAAAAATGCGTTATGCATTATGTGTAAATAACATGAACAGACCCGAGGGGGCTCACACTCTCACACACACACACACACACACACACACACACACACACCCACACACACACACACACACACACACACACACACACACACACACACACACACAGATAATGAGCCGTAATACTGACGCGGTCATCATCTCATGCATAGGTCCCTAAACCAGCAGGAGCTAATATCCCCTTCCGATGGTCACTTATTTCTACACGAGTTACCTTCTAACGGGGAACCTAAGTGTCAATGGCCTGGGTGGAGGCAATAAAGCAAATGGATTTAAACTGATAGGATGTCCATACGAACATTTTAAATGTAATTAATGCAGAAAATAAATAATGTAATGTCCTTTAATTGCATGTCCTCTTTTATCCTACTAATGCAATCATGTTCTGTTTTATAGCTTAATCAAAATACATCAACAATTTGAATTAAGATGTTTCTTGGAAATTCAACAGTGAGATCTAAAGACTCAAAAGTCATTTGAATTCATCAACGACATTTTTGAAGTCATAATGCCAATTTGTCCAATACATATGTCCTGTGAACTGTTCACTACTTCTGCTTGAGATTTTGCTTGGAAACAGAGCCATCTATTGAGTAAGTCTCCTTGCAAATAGTTTGGAGCAGATCAAGGTTAAACTGGCGCACTCATGCTTCAACAAAAGTGATGCCGTAAAATGTAATGCAGGACAGAAACTGGATGATAAAAGATCAATTAAGTACTTTCTTGGCACAGGATTGTTCAAGGTGAATCTGTGTGAGAGAGGAGGACTTGATATGCAGGATTGTTGCCTATAACATGTCGTCTATTAGTACCATGGTGTTCATATAAATCCCTCTGAAAAGGTAAATGACATAACTGATTTTCCTTCTGATATGATGCTGACCCAAGCTGAACTGTTGGGAACAGAAAAGAGATGAAAGGCTTGGAGTGCAGCAGCATGCGGCTCTATAATTTAAATACACTTGAGAAGGACTTCAACATAACTGCAGGGGGTGAATACATAACGTAAAAATAAATTCACCTTCAATTATGAAGTTGTTATTGGATAAACACCGTGACAACCACCACCTCAGTGGTCTTTGTCTTAATGAAGCGGCTAGTTATATTGAAAAAGTTGCTTATTTTGCTTAAAGATATAATGATAAATGATGTAGGTTTTATAAGTAAACATCATGATATCAGGAGCATGCACAGTTACTTAAAACATTGCCAAAAATGTGAAAACAACAAGATTGTTACACAAAACTCCTCTCACTTATACAGACCAATAAATTATTCCTTTAAGTTGATTTTTCCAACGATATTAGATTAGTGTAGTTGTAAATAAGACAAACTGTTAATGGATGCTTCTTTTATATTCTACCTTGATTAACCCAACCCCTATTTGGTCAGAAAAGCAGCAAAAACATTAGATCTGCTCAAAAAGCCAAAAACCTCTTCCTAATGTAATGGTTTCGTATCTAGTTTATCAATTTAACTCAAATTAAAACACTTTAGTTCAACACATTCAAAATCAATAAGCGGTAGCCGAGCTTTGACTCATCTGTTGTCAACATTTGAGATTAAGATTAGATTTATACATTCCAAAGTTAAAATCAGCTGATGTTGCCATGACACCAGAACAACATCCAGAGGATTTTCTTTCTTGGTTTGCAGACCAACACTGAGCTGAGGATGAGCGGGACTCCTTTTCAATATAGATTAGGAGAGCAATAAGAACAGGTGCTACATTTACATTGGCAGAAATCAAAACAGACACCTCTTTGGGGAACATAACAGCATCACTACAGGGGTACCAAATGTGTATGTATATATTTAAGAGCCTCTTTCACACATAGTTCCCAGTCACTTATTCCATGGCAATGCAGGAATAGATGAGGAAATGGTCAGGCATGTATTTGGTGGCAATGCAACACTATTGGATTCAACCCGGCATTGAAATCAACAAAGGATGTTTGTTTATGCTTTGCGGCTGCTGTGCGTTGCTCAGTTGAAAATAACTTGTGATTTGTAGATGATTTTTGAACTTGTTTATTTGACCTTGCTCTTTAACACTATCCCCACCATATTTAAACCAGATGAACTGGTAGTTCTCCGGGGTGCTGGAGTCATTTTCAGGCTCCTCTCCACAATGTTTCCCCTAAAAATGATTTAAAGCACATCACCAGTTCCATATCAATGCGATGGAAGACCTCTCCTACCATTTTCAGAAACATGGATGGAAGAAGCTGTTTTTTTCTGGAGCCAATGTTCTTGTAACATGTGTTTTTAAAGTTTAATGCTAAACAATAAACAGATCAAATGTCATCAGCTGATTCTTGTTATTGGTTTGTGTGAGAATGTCTGTATTCAGACGGACGTAACCCTTTATGTGCTTGTTCCTGCAATGTCTCTGCTTTAATTCACAACACAGCCAGGCACCTTCCCTGAAAGGTTAATTGGTCCTAAGGTGGAAAACTATTGGCATCAATTTTCCCTTCCCTTGCTCACTTTCACACATGCGCCCTATGCAGAGGATGTTCCTGAATGGCAAAGTTTGCACGTTTTGGAAGGAGAAGTGTATCCTACAAACACCTATCCAACCAAAACTCACAACATAGAATCATATTGTGCTTGTGGTGTGGCGCACATTGTAATAAAACACCACAGTTAACACAAACGCATAAACACAGTCACACACAAATACTGATGCACACATTATTCTGCCTGCATCTACAACCCACACACACACACTTTTAAAAACAACTGCAACAAGTCCATGAGGTCACTGCAAACCCTCGTGGGATGAGTAATGGACAAGTGCTGCACAATACAATTCTGTTTTTTGACAAACTCTTAAACATGCAAACGTGAGGCAATACAACTGGTCGCATTGCTTTTGCAACATGAGATCAAGTGCTGCTTGTTTATAAAGCATTCAGAATACTTTTACACTCAATGGTGGATCAAGAACTGGTGAACTGACACAACTTGTGTGCCAGTCCCCAGCTGAAACTGAGCTGAAATGGCATTGCAAGCAGGGGAAACAAATAATTGAAAGACGTTCCAAACTCCAACTGCAGAGAGCCGCTGGGAAATTTGAATTCAAATCGATTGGCTTTTGTGTGTTTGTCTACGATGCAAGGCTTGACTTGCTACAATGTGCCATCTGGACCCGAATTCACCAAGCAATAACCTGAAATATTAGCTTTGATCCTTGACTTGTCCCACACATGTGGTTGTTGAATTGGTACCACTTACTCAAAAAATCAGCACAGTCATAAATGTAATTTAAATCATACAACAAAGGCTTAATCTTCATTTAAACCTTTTTTCTTTAACACCGGGTTCATTTAAATGTGGGGCGCAATTAAGTGCCAACAACGTTGTGTTTAATGACCCAAGCAAAGAGGTGGATTTCAACCATACACTTTAATAGATGTCAAGTTTTTGATAATGGCAGACGAGACCAGTCCTTTGTGTGTATTTGAATAGCTAGTTTACATAAAAGCATATGCTGTATGTGCGCAGAGAGAATGATGCACATTGCCTTCACTGCTTATTTCATTCCGGCAAATAGCAACGCAGCTTTAAGGATGGTGATTGATGGTAGGTTAGTTGGTTTGACCTTCAAAAGCCGCAGATACAGTAAATGTATCCATAATCCACATGTTTTTTGTTTCTGGTAATAATTTATTTTTAATAAATGTATCATAACTTGACAGATGGGCGAGAAATTGCAGCATGTAAATATAGAACACACAAACTCCACTCTTTATCTTTGCTAGTAGCTTGAACATGTTGGTAATTACAAGGTGTTACATTGGAAATCAATGGACTGCTATGGCATGGAGATATGAGCTGTATAAGGCTGTGGAACCACTGATTACTGGGTTTAATTAAGTGACAGAGTTGGTGATTATAATAAAAGATAAAGCCTTAAGAAACATCCGTTTCCATTGGACTGAGAGCTCCCAAGAAGAACTACAGCACCACTTATTTCAGCAGGTGCCTTAAAAACACAGTATGATGAAAGCCCTCTGGGTCATTTTATTATGAAAGGAGCACAGGCGGTGACAAAATCCTCATGGGTATGTCAGAATGGATAGATTGGTAAAACAAATATTGTACTTTGATAGTAATTTACGGGGAATAAAATGAAAACAGAGATGTTCTCCTGAGGCTGTAATTGACATGACATATGCAAATAGAAACGAACATATTGACGATACATATTACCATATTACATATTACCATTTCCTAAGCTAACAGTACCCATCAATATGTCAAATAGATCTGTGTGGTCAACACACTCTCACTCCATAATCGTCCAGGAGCGACGTTTGGTCAGGGTCCCTGGACGATTATGGAGTGAGAGTGTGTTGGTGTGGTTGTCATAACCTACAATGTAATTAGTGTGCTAGCCATAATGTTGAGTAAAGGATAAAGGTAATTACAAAGTTTGAGCATTCAAGGTGTACAAAGTTATGGGTTGAAATGCAACAACTAATTTATAATAGAAACATCCAAAAAATAATGAAGATTATTTTTCAACTCTTTAATTAGAATGCTAAATCAAGCTACATCCCACAATGTTGTAAAAACTAGCAGGTTTTAAAAAGTTATAAACCATCTGTTTTAAGCATAATTCTGACTTTTTTCTCAGAACAAAAATTATTTTAATTTTTTTAAAATCCTCCCAAAAAAAAATCATGTGGCCTAATCCTCTTCCGTAGTTTTGCCTCTGCTGCTTCATATATAATATGATTGCAATGAGCATGTACATGTTTGTATCCTAGTTAATGGGATGATGGCCAATTATCTGCACATGTGATGGAAGAGCGCGCTGCTGAATGTGGTACACGATAACATCACATTGAAATGCATACCCATACTTCCATCAGTTGAAGGGGATCAATTAAAACACAAGTACAAAGTCATCAGAAAATCCTATTATATTTGTAAGGTTTGTACTTTGAACCAAAATATACCATAACATGTAGCGTTGCTTTTTCTCCCTCCATAAGATCTTCAAAATCACTGAAATTTCCCTTGAGATTTACGAAAAAATAAACACATGAGCTCTCTCAAACTATTTCTTAAGTGCCAAAACCTTATACAACATTTTTTTTCTTGCGGACAAACAATATTTGGACTTAGGGACTGGAAATGTTTGACATCACCAATTGATGCGGGGCGATTCAATTCACCTTCAGTTGTGGTGATAGCAGTTCAAGTATTATCTTTAGCCCCAGGTAAAGCTGTAAGACAGATGGGAATGTAACTACAGTATGTGGCTCATTACAACAAATAATCATCCTGTGAAATTGAATGCACATTGCAACCTTTGGGTGTAGCAAGCATGGTTTTAGGCTTTTACTCTTGTTCCATTAGGAGTCAATTTCCTGTAAGAGCCACGGGGAGAGCATCTGTCAGGCAGGGGCCACTCTATTAAATGTAGCTCCTACAGGTCTGTCAAAGTGAGGTCTCTCACTCTGTTGCTCTGCATAATGCCTCCAGAACATATGCAGACACACAAACAGAAAATCCCTAAGGTATAGTGCCGGTATGTTCTTTCTATGCCTGCTGGATTTTAAGGCCCTTCTGATGTCTTCAAAGATCCATGAAGAAACAATGAGTGCTGTCTTACATTTGCATACTTCTGGCAGCTAATGTCTGCATGAAAACCTATCATTTGAATCTTCATCTGTCATGGATTGGTAACAATTAATTAAACATTGATTCCTGAAGGCTATAGGCTTTTAAAGGTAGCAGATAATCATTTTCACAGCTACTTTCAAAATAGGCAGTGCTGGCAGACACAGTAGGGAAAGAGAGCACAAAAAAGGCTATTTTTCATCGTGTTCTTGGATATATCCAGACATATTTTGATTGAAGCTTTCGCCTCTGTGACATGTCAGTGAAAAGCTGGACCAGATCAGATGGATCCGTCTGGGCTTTCTGAGTAACCAGGGGAAAACACCGAGAGCTTTTCCAAAAGCTAACAAGCTAACATTTTTAACAAGAAAAGTTACTTGTTTAATCAATCAAATGTACGTGATAGGCCTAGAAGATTTTTGTTTTGTTTCAGCCAAACTAATTGCTTTTGTCCAAATTTAATTAAATTGCCAGGAAAAGAATGCTCTGTCACAGAAAAGAACAGACTGATATAAAAGAGTAAACACCAGAAAATAAACCCTTAAATCCAGTCAGAGAACATGAAGTCCTCTATATTGAGGTTGGTTGAATTATGATTTTATCGGAAGTACAGATAGCTGTTAGGAAAACGAGCTGTATAAAAACAGAAACAGTGGGCCTAATTAAAATGATGGTGCTGTGTGGTTGTCTACATAGTATACCAGCCGCAAACTGCAGCTATTATAACCCTTTTTATTTCAGATCAATACACTTTCAGTTCACCACCAGGCTGTAAACAAAACAAATGCACCCAGCACATCTCCTGCAAAAAAAGAAAGATAGAGGACACACTTGTTTAACATCATTTTAAAATGAAGCCACCATGTCCTCTACACACTCAAATTGGCTCAGCTACAGCTTTGTGTTTGCCAGCTGGCTTTCAAGGGTTGTAAAACAATACAGAAAGTTTGGAGATCAACCTTCACATTGAAAGTTTCTGAAGTAAAGGTCTTCTTCTTAAATCTTTCCTCACCTGGAAGACCATAATCAACTCTTGGGGATTTGAAGTTGAAAGCTTATGTGAATGTGAATCTGTGTTTACTGTTGTGTCCTTGCTTTTTTATTTTCGTTCACAGCCTAAACGTCTTTTGTTCTCATTGCGGTTCATGATTGTTGTTATTGTTTCTTTTTGCTTTTGTCTCTATTGTTTCCTTTTAAAACACTAATATTTAAGAAAATCGGTGAATAAAGGCTATTATCACTATAAAAATTCCAAAGGTGGTTCAGTTTAGTTGGATGTAAAATGTTAGCTTGCAAATGCCTGTCTTTGAAACTGCCACTAATATTGTTTCATTGCAATTGGCTGTCATCAAATGTGTCAGCCTAGGAGATAATATGGTTTTGTAGTCCTTTAAAGGAAATAAGGTGCTTGCAGAAGCAAGAATAAACAAGGAAACAATATAAAACGTTTGAATACAAATGGCAAAGGCAAAGGCATTCATCATAATAGTTAAGGCACATCTGTGTCCTCTCCTTGTCTCTACAGTTGCCTTGAATATAAATCAAGGATGGTGTTGGCACCAGCAATGACGACTCAAATTATAGTTAAGAAGTTGTGAGTAGCTAAATGAAACAAATAGGATGATGTGGTAAATCCAGTCAAATGGAGAAATAAAGAAACCACTGGTATTGGATCGGTACTCCCTCCCTATCAGTCAATAGTCAAGTATCATCAGAGGGAAAGTGGATTCCCCATATAAAAGCCCACTTGGCAGGGTGCTGCAGGAAGAGCTACACTGAATGTTCCTGGCCTCAAATCAGGCCATGTGTCCTTGGTTTGACTCTGCTACCCTCCATCACTGCTGCCCATTATTTTTATTTCCAACATAACTCCCTGACTGTAATTAAGTACCGCAGGGAAATGTGTCTCATCTGCCAGATGAAGAACCAAGTGTGAGGACCTTCATTCCAATATTTCAAGCCATTATATGAGGGTCCTCAACAATAATGTCCTTCAACGCAATGCAATTGCTGGCTTTATTGAAAATACATTTACATTACTTTGCATATTTGTCATGCATGAACCAGCACAGTGTCATGGGAGTTATGTCAATGTTTATATCCAATATCATTGGGCAGTGCCAATGCAGGAAGTCGTGTATCCTTTATGTTGGAAGGTAGAAAGGGTTGAGGTGGATAGGAGTGCAGTGTGCCCAACTTTGATGCTAAAGAATCAAATTGCATACAGCCCGCAATTTCCATGAACTGTCCTGGGAATCACATGCAAGTCACTCACCATTCTCTTCATCATCAACCAGGTCCAACTGGATCCTGCACAAACACTGCAACATGCACACACACTCCCCTCACATGCAATGCTATAATCTCTACCGCCACACCATCCTTTTTGATCCCACATCATATAATGTTGTGGGTTTGATATTCCATCTGTTGTGGACCTGCTGCTGGGCAAAGAACCATTCCCACAGATTCGGAGAATTCCAGCATGTACCTTTGCTTACTTTTAATAAAGTATAATCCGCGTATGAAGTTAATTTCAAGCAGATAGTGTATGTGGACATACTGGGAATTTGCAAACACACATGCGACACTAAGAGCCTTTGCTTTCAGATTGAACCTTCAGGGGAAAAAAGGACTACTGATCATGACTCCCTCCAGAGCCAGGATGAGCCCGGTCTGATCCTGGCAATATCAGCCAATATATATAACTCTTTATTACTAACAGCTTAATGTGTCTCTTTTTTCTCTATTACGATTCAAATGTCCCCCTGTAATTATGAATAAAAACAGTTAGACAATTAGACATATTGACATGCAGTCAATGGGACCACCCAGCCCTGACTGTATCTGTTTTATAAGCATTAAAATAGTTAGGTTTACAAATGTGCAAAGACCAATTTGATGAGTGCAATATTTAAAAGCCAATTAGGATGACAACTGCATATTTAAATCATGTCAATTAAACCTAATGCGCACACATAGAGCGACTGTCTACGGTAGAAACTATAATTCCCAATTTCGGAGCATGAATTCAGAAACTGCATGACAACCTGTGTGTCTCAAAACATGTGCCATCTGCAAAAACATGAACTTACCCGGGTTTCGTTGCAGAGATTGAATGACAGAAGAAAGCAGGCACTGGGAGAAGAACATAACATTCCCTATTAATGTCCATTCACGGCTCAGCGACGTTCACGCCGACACCCGTTTACTGTTACGACGGAGAGGCGGGGGCGCGCGCCGGCGAGTGCACGCTTCTTGGCCAGAGACAGAGCTCAGAGAGGTGCGTCAGTGAAGAGGAGTAGGAGGAGGAGGAGGAGGAGGAGGAGGAGGAGGTGGTGTAAAAGACAAGATAAGCGTAATAACAGCCTTCCAGCATCAAAGGCTAATAAGAAGACAAACGTTTATGGAGAAAGACAATCTGACATTATACTGTAAATCTTTATTTGATACATTGTGACCTTTTTCTCATTTCAATATTGTTCATGGAGCTTAATTAGGGCTCCCATACGGTGGAAATTGGTGAAAATACTGAATAAATATATAGTTCAATCAGGAGAGACGTGATGTATGAAATACATGTTTATTACCGGGACACATGGTATAAGAAAATGATGATTGACAGGGGAAAACCGCTCCGATGAACCCCCCCCGGGGTCTGACACTGGTGGTGGTGATAAGTGGTTCGGTCTGGTCTGAAGGAAGAAGGATTAGCTTGGCCCTGAATTAGGAGACAGGAGGCGAAGGGGTGGAGGAGGGTTGTGCGTTGACACCTGAAATGACAACTGACAGAGAGGGAAGAGCAGATTTAAAGGGGTTAGCAGGTGCGATGATTGGCTAGCTGGGGAGTAACGCCCCTGATTACTTAATGGAAGAGGAGATTGAAGTGACGTGTAACACCAGGGGGTATTGGTCTTCCTCATTGAACTTGGCTAAGCTTCATTTTAATATCTCTGTAGTCATACAGAAACATTTATATATTTTTGATAACACATTAAAAACGAACCATCTTTATTCCTAGTATGATTTCTAAATAATAAGTTGAGTGTTGTTGAATGCAAATGTACATATAATGGATCCCTCTGTGTCTGTAAACATTGAACTATAGGCCTACAATACTATAAATAAAGAAATTACTAAAAAATGAATTACTAAAGTTTGTTATGTTTCGGATCAATAATATTAAATATGTGGCGAATAATAAAGAAAATGCTTTACCTTTTATGTCTTGTGGTTTTTTTTTCTATATTAAACATTTGTTCCAAGTCCTCCTCACACATTTTTATATTCCTTTCAAGTAAAATGTTATGTTTTTTCATTGTGTGTGTGAAAGAAAATAAAAGAATAAATTAACCAATGACTGTAAAATGTGTTGCAGCAGGCTGTAAGCAATAAAGTGTCTTCTTATGAGGGTTGTGACTTCAGGACTACCCTTAAACCTTGAGGATACATTTCATGATGTGTTACCATTGAGAGGTGTGTTTGATTCTGCAAACCTTCAGTAAGTGTTGAACTCAGTCTGACAATAACTGACCGAATGTCCTCGGTTGATGTATATATGTAGCAGGTAAGGTATATGGAGGTGGGCTTTGAACCTATATTAGTGCAGAACATAAGAAGGGTACTTGAAATGCCACTGAAGAGGCTCTGTGAATTTATAGCAATAGTACATAATGTCTAAAATGCCCCCCTTGCTCACATTAACAAGTTATTTCACACTATCACAGTGACACATTCCTTTTATTTCACAGAGAGAGTGTGAAATATTTGAAGGTTTCATGCAGAGGCAATGAAGGTTAATCCAAGAGTTAAATGAAAGCACTAGAAAATGCTTTAATGTAAGAGGAGAAGGACGATTTGTTGATATATTGGTGGTTTGACGGTCATATTAAGCAAATGGTTGTAAAATGAGCTGACTCCTGTTTTTGAGTTGGAGGTGTGTAACATTATCAATCAATCTCTCAACTCATCTCCCTCCCTGCTGCTTATTTAGCTGGCAGTTATGTAAATGTGTAGTCTTTTTGTTTCCGGTAAGAAATCACTGACTGATGCTCAAAATCCCCTGAAAGATGTTAAGATGTAGATTAGTTTTAGCCTGCCGTGGAGATAGAAATGTGGACAGTTGGGTGTGATGTGTGGGCTGACGTGCATTGAGGATTGACAAGAGAGAGGCCAAAACCAATCCAGCAGACAAAGACGGATTCACTGTGTGTCAGATAAAGGGACGGTAAACCTCCGTTCATCACTATTGAAATCAGTTTTTTTGCTTGGACTCCTTTGAAACATGTGAACCTTGATGTTAAATGTTGAAAATTATCACCATGGGAGAGTTTGCTCTTTTTAATCTAATAAAAAGGTAATCACTTGAATAAAACGGGTTTTTTCTGCATTTCACTTTTCTTGGCTTCAGTTATGAACAGTATGATGGCTGCTGCCTACAATAACACTTCAGTGAAGCTCAAGCTCATATTAGTCACTGGTAACAAAATGTCTGTTGCCAAATGGAAGAAAATCAATTTAATCAAGTGTTGACAAAGTGAAAGATCACACCAGGATATGGAGTGACTCTAGGACACATGTCCAATTACCTTAGAATAAAGTCTTCATTTGAAACTGCGGAGTGTGAAGAATGTGGTTGGACAGGATTTGAAAAAAGTGAGAAAGTCACAAAGGCGACTTTATAGAATGACAAGTTCAGCCTCTCAAAAGACACATTTTTGTCAGTAAAAACACAGCAGTACAGCAGCTTTTAACAAACCTCAGTTTGAAAAAAAATAACATGGAGTCTTCCTTCCGAAAATAAATCTGCTGGAGTTGCTCTCGGGCTCCTCGTCTAGTAGCTGTACAGTGGGCGGTAAGAGCACTTATGTTCCCTCTGAGGATTCTGCTTGAGAAACTCTGGGAAGTCACAGCACATCATGAGGGAAATATATTTTTCCTTCCTGAAAGAGTCCCACAGAATAAGTTAATTCAACCATTGTTTTAATAAGATTACACACAATGAAACCTATTTGATCCTTTGGGAGATGTGTGCAATGTTTCCCTTTCATGTATATAAGCCCTATCTGTCAGTAAATGTACATTGAGGGGCGTTGGTGGCGAAGTCGATAGGGACTTGGCTTGGCAACTGGAAGGTTACCAGTTCAAGTCCCGGCAAGACCAAGTGCTACCGAGGTGTTCCTGAGCAAGGCACCGTTCCCCACACTGCTCCCCGGGCGCCGTTCAAAATGGCAGTACACTGCTCCTAACACTAGGATGAGTCAAATGCAGAGAAACACTTTCCCCACGGGTATTAATAAAGTATATCATATCATTGTTTTTAGAGTAAATGCTTACCCTTGCAAGATAAAAATGTTCCTAATATTGCAACCACGGTTAGAACACTTTCTCATTATAGCTCCTGTGTTTGAAGTGTATCTGAAAGCCTCAGGATGAATGGTCCCTCCCAGAAAATAATCCCTCAAATATCTGTCGCTCACAAACTTTCTTGTCACATCTGTGTTTGCTTATTAGGTACATTATTTTAGTTAGGAAGCTATTTGTGCAAGCAAAGTTTGACTTCAATAATGCAGTATTTCAAGCTTTACAAAAAGCAAGTAAATGCTCAAAATTGCATATCTACTACTGACTCCTTATTCCTTTTTTAATTGAATTTTGCATTGCATGTTATATATAATGTATAATAAATACATCAACATTAAATAGCAGTGAGCCCAACCTTCTGCAATTAGTCTGCATATGTAATTATCAGTTGAAAGGTTTGTGTAATGCAGAGTATTGTGAATACTAAAAGGGAAGAGGAAAGGAAATTTAACAATTTTTACTATTATATTTATCTATTCAGTTAACTCCAGTTATAATAGGCTCCGATTTATAATTGTATGCATATTAAAACCGTTAAAATGTAATTAAGAAAATACAGCAATGAGATTGCCATCAGGAGAAGCAAACTCTTACATATTTTCCAGCACTGCATCATTTTGCATTTCCTATGCTCTGAAATACATAGCCCCGCCTCATAAACTATTTGTTAACAGATTATGGTTGTAGCATTTTACTCAAATAAGTGTTTATGGTTTCTAATTGATTTCTAAACCATTACGGAATTGTTTATAGAACATCTATGAACATTACATAGATACTGTAGATGGATTGAAAAACAGGAAAAACATTTATTAACATTTCTATAGATTATTTAGAATAATTATCTAAATAATGTTTATAGATGGTTTATAAATCTGTTTATAACGACTAACACATTTCTGTTCCATATTTTTTTTTAGATGTTTTACTAACAATATCGTCAAGGTTTATAAATGGTTTCTTAATCATTGGAAAAAATCTATAAATTATAAAGTGTTCAACAACTGTTCAAATAACATAACATTCATAATTAATATAAGTCATTTTAAATTATAGTTGTATTGTTTGTAAACACTTACAGAACGTTTTACTAGGTGAACTTAACTTAATCAGTTGTATCACTTATGATCATGGTTATTATATCACTTTATATTAGAAATGATAACTAGAAATTCCAGTAGTTTAATGAGAGGAAGAGAAAGTGAAAGTAGTCTTTGTGAAGTTGGACAGAATTCACTTTCCAGCAAACTGTGGTATCTGACAGAGACATTCACAGTGTGCAGTAAAAGGTGCAGTAAAACGGCTGAGCAGTAAAAAAGAGTTGTGTAATGGATCCCAGAAGGAATAGCTGCTGCTTCAGCTAGAGCTAGTGGGGATCCTAGAAAATAAAACAAATGTCAGAATTTCTGGATACAGATTCCCTGCTAAGATGCCAAGCTGTTTCATAAATCCCTTAATGACTAATAAAACAAACATAACTAAATCAGCCCCCTGTGCTCTGAGGTCTTGAACATGCTGCTGTCAAAAGTAAACAATAATATCATGCTTCAGGAGCTCATGAAATGGATAGAGGCTTTTTGCATACTCAGTCTGAGCTCGCTGCTAGTCCCTTTGGAGAGGGATCTGATTCATCATTGTAATCATGACAAGTCGTAGGCCTACTGATTTTCCTGTCACCTCAAAAACTGTACTTCCATCCTTCACTGCAGAGTAGAAAAAGTCTTCACCTCATGTCTCAGAACGGCTCCTAATCGTCTTCCCATCTCTTTCTCGCCATAGTTTTTAAATGCTACTCACACCATGGTTCCATACTGCAACACAGAGACATAATTAAGATCTGCTAACCAAGAAATTGCAGTCACCCTTGTTGTGGCTAATTAGAATTGAATGAGTTTTTCTTATCTTGTTACTTTTGAAGATGAACGAGCCAAATTAATGAACTATGATCGCAGTGTCACTGTCACTGCCATGAACGAGCAAAATAAGATGGTATAATGCTGCCTTCCATGTAAAACACAAGACCATTGTGGTATTCAGGGACGTGCACACGTACGGGTTATTGTTGCTCGGCAACGGCCCGTTTTCCCTTTTTGGCTGACTTCCCCCTTTTTTTTTCTTCTGTTGTTGTCGAATCAACGTGATAAGCCACAATTAGTATTATAGTGTCTCGCTATGGGAAACACACCAGCTTAATTCTTCTTACTTATTTTACTTCTTCTTCTTCTTCTTCTCCTTCTTCTTACATGTATTGCCCACAACATTTTGAATGAAGAACTCGTTTCAGTGTGAACTCATTCTACAGTATGACCACAAAAGTGTTTTAAACAGGCCTACGATTTTATTATTTATGTTCTATATCGCTAAGTGTGTGATTACACATGTTACGTATTATATATAATATTTATTATAGGCTACTGTATTGGTGCCGGTGCTTTAAGACCACCTCTGGTGTCGGATTTTGGAAAATTGATTTTGAGTTTTCTCACGGCAGGGACTTTACTTCCTCTTGACACCGTTGGTTATTTACAAAAAAACACCTACATATACTTGTTAATGTGCTTCTGTCTTTCTGTGTCTTTTCATCTGCTCCGTAAACTCCTATTAAACATCCATGGTAAACTCCCTCAATGGGGCCGCTCGCTCTCTTTTCTTGATCGCCCTCTCACAGGAGAACACTTCACTGTCCCGCTTCATTGTAGGATTTCTGCCATGTCTCTTCTTTAATTTGACCATCTCTGTTATTAAGTTATGGAATACTAAATAAATAAGTAATTAGATACCTTACCTTTACTGCACTCATAAAGAATGATAATAATTTGAATAATGCATATTGAACTGGTTTAATTAATTAGTGAGTTTATAGGTAATTATAGAAGCCCTATTTTATCAGTAGTCTGCACAGCAGTTACAATGGTCAAACTACATTGAATTGTCCCCATTTTTTCTTTAATAGTTACTAACATTATATATTTTAATGAGATATGGACCTCTTGGAAAAAATGTCCCTGGTTTTCATTTTAAAAATCAAGTCACCGAATGCAAGTAGTTGCCTTAGCTTATTTTGTAATGAGATGATGATGTGAATTACTGTTCAAATTAGTTAATGTAATAATTTGTTTGGTCTTATATTTTTTTTCGGGGGGGGAGGCCCTTTTTCCAGTTTAGAGCAATAGCCCCGCCAAATGTCTGTGCACGTCCCTGGTGGTATTCATGTGTTTATCTTCACCAAATTAGATGTAGTTATATGGCAGAGAGAAGAGATTGTTTTACTTTAGGCTTGCTAAAGCAAAAAAAAATACAGGATTTGCTTGTCAACTCCTACTGCACATCCGTTTTTACCCACTCCTCTATGCCGTCATGCGAGTTATGTAACAAGTTCAGCAAAAAGTACGCACATTTACTCATATAGAACCTGTGTGTTGTCTGCTGCTCATTAAGCTAAGATAGAAATCCGAGATGTCTCACAAATAACAGGGGGATTACATCAGCATGACCCTCTCCCTGACAATCTTATGTTTTATTCAGTGCTTTTTTTCTGTGGCTTTGTCTTGTTGCAAAGATTTGAAAAAGGGGGAGACAAAGTAAAAACTCAAGAATTGTCTTAAACTGCGAAGGTATTCAGTGTAGTTATTGAGATTTTAATTAAGATGGATTGAAAAAATGCCCACTTTTTGAGATTGCACAAATCCCCACGGCAAGCATTCCTCTACATAAGAAAAAACAAAAGGTTTTCTATCCCATTTCCAATAGAGACACCAGATCGCTACATTCACCACACTGAGGTAGACGAAAACCCATCAGAAAATCAATTCAAGCATGTATGGTTTAAACAATGTCTCTTCCAAAATAACCACAATAACCACTATAAACAATAACTATTACATACACCTTCACTTCATTCTCTGTTTTGTGGAAAATGTATTCACTTCTAGATTATAGTAGCTGTTTTATAAACATTAAAAAGGTTGAAAATTGCAATAAATCAAAGGAACTCCAACTACTAGGAGCTATGATGTTAGACTTTAGCGCAGTGATGTTAGACTTTAGCGCAGCTTTCGATGTAATCGATCATAGTCTGCTGCTGAACAAACTCAAATGCTATGGCTGTGGTTCTGTTGCTATGTGTTGGATGGAGAGCTACCTGACCAGGAGAAGGCAGCGAGTGTTTTTCAATGGGAGCTTTTCTGAAAGTAAGGTGTTGCAGTGTGGGGTCCCACAGGGGAGTTCGCTTGGGCCTTTGTTGTATTCTATATTCACAAATGACCTTCCTTACGTATTAAATAAGTCCAGTATAATAATGTATGCTGATGATTCCACAATGTACAGTACAGCATCAACATGCAGTGAGTTAAACTATCTACTTAAAATAGAGATTAAAGCCATAGCAGACTGGGTCAACAATAACAAACTGGTACTCAACATTGCAAAAACAAAAGCAATGGTGTTCGGATCCAGACATATGTTAAGCAATCCTCAATGAAGCCTGACACTGGCTGGTCAGCCAGTGGAACAGGTAAACGAGACTAAGTTGCTTGGCATTGTTCTTGATTCTGGTTTACGGTGGACAAAGCAAATTGACAGTATCGTAACCAAAAAGGGAAGGAGCATAGCTATGGCGAGAAAATGTACAAAGTATGTAACACCAACCACTTTGAAACAAGTCATTCAGTCTCTGGTTTTGTCACATCTTGAGTACTGTCCGGTCATATCAGCAGCAAAAACACATTTACAGAAATGACAAATAGCTCAAAACAAGGCTGCCAGACAAGCTCTCCACTGTTCGAAGCACACTCATATTGGAGTTATGCATAGAAGCCTATCATGGCTTCCAGTTGAGAAACGTCTGCAATCTCGTGTTATCAGTTTTCTTAATGTCCAATTTAGCAAAAAATCACTGTATTTTTATGATCAAATAGTTTACACAAGAGACGAGCATGACCATAAGACTAGACAAGCTACATCAGGCCATCTACTGGCACCTAAACCCAGGACACATCTTCTGAAATCTTCTGTGTCTTATAGAGCTATAAAGGAATGGAACTCATTGCCAAACTACCTTGCTGAAATAGAGTCCAGAGCCTCTTTCAAGAAGAGATTGAAGGGCCATCTACTAATGACGATGTACCCTTGTGAGCTGTGAACCCTAACTTAATTTAATCGCATGTTGTTGATGATATTGGTGATGTTTTTAATGTTGTTAATGATGTCAGGACTTTTGTCCTAAATGTTGTTGTATTATTGTTGTATTGTTTTAAGTGTCGGACCCCAGGAAGAGTAGCTTTTGTCGAGAGCAAAAGCTAATGGGGATCCTTAATAAACATAAACAAACATAAATTACACTCGGAAAAAAATCACTTGCAATAAGTATGTTACATTTACAGATGGTTTGTTACATTTACAGATGGTTCACATTGATAATAAACCAATGTGTCAAAAACATACATGTTGGAAATATGTTTCTCTTGAATTTTACTATACAGTTTCAATGTATAGGAAAATTACTTTAGGAGACCATGCTGAAACAGTCTCATACATTTTTGCAAATGATATGTCTCTGGATTGGTACAAGATTGACCTACTCCTTCTTCCAAAGGCAATATGTAGATTGGTTTCAGCAAGCCTGACCTGCATGCATTTAGAAAACAGGAGAACACACTTGCAAAGACAACATAAACTGCATATACAAGGGGACAAGAGTATTTGAACACGGGAAACGGTTGCTGTGAGTTGTAATGACTAAGTAACAATGTCAGACTTGAAGATTCTAGGCAACCTCTAAGAAAAGAGAGCACAATGTGAAGACGCTTTGTACTTCGGTATTGATATCTCTTTTATTTATCTTTCTTTGTAGGTATTTGATGCAAGGGTGGAGTCGGGGGCCTATTATCAGATCAGTCAAAGATGCTTGAGTTGTGAAGACACCCCTGCAGAGATGCCAGCCTCTCATGTGTCACAACACGGCTCTGCCGGTTATTAGGGCTCATTTGAATCATCCAAGTGCGTCTCCGAGTGTGTGCCTCGCGTCAAGTCTGATCCACATGTTGATTTAGAAGAAGAAAAGCCTGTGGGACACCCCTTCTCTGAACTAAGAGTTGCTTTCTTTTGTAGACACACTGTTAGACTCATACTGTGTGGCTTCAATGATGATTGCCCCACAAGAGCAATACATTGGAGGATTGAAGATGAAGGATCACATAGTGAGAGGGCATTTGAATATGATTTTTTTCCTTTTTACTGAACTGCAGTCCAGTATTTCCAACACAAATCTATAGGTTACTTACGTAACCCCAGTTCTCAGAGTAACATGAAGTGAGATGTCTCACTATGGGATGCGCCTCATCGCGGAGCAAACAGAAGCATCAATCTCATTACGCCAATCATGATTGGCTGGTGATCTTGACGTCAGCGTCAGGGAATCACCCCCTATAAGTAGCTTGCGCCACGACGCATGCGTCATTCAAAATAAGCACCTCTTCTCGCTTCACCATAGCAAGGAGGGCCGTCTGGTGAGACATCTCACTTCATGTTACTCTGAGAACTGGGGTTACGTAAGTAACCTATAGTTCTCATTCATAACACTCCGTTCGATGTCTCACTATGGGAAATTGTAGCTCCCGTATTGTCAGACGAGCTTATCTCGAAAATCACCAAACCAACCAGAACTTAACAGGTAGAGCTCTGACTCAACCAGGTGCCCAGCACTGCTTGAGTCACACTGGGAGCAGAACGTCCAGCCTGTTAAGAGGCGGACAAAAGTGAGCGGCGAGGACCAGCTCGCCGCTGCACCAATGTCTTGGATGGGAGACATCCTGGACAGAGCCCAGGATGCAGCCAGACCCTGAGTCGAAAGAGCTCGCGGACCCGAGGGTGCCTGCGAACTCTGACTCGTATGGGCCCCAAAGCAATTGCTTCCACAAACCAGTGGGAGAGCCGTTGCTTAGTAACAGGCTTGCCCTTATAAGGGTTAGCCCAGGACACAAGGGGTTGGTCATTATGACGAAGCACCCTTGATCTGTCCCTGTACGTGCGTAAAGCACGGGCTGGACACGGCAAATCCGGCCGCTGTTCCCCGGAGGAATACAGTGGCGGGGAGGATGCCTCAATGTCAAATGTGGTACCTGAACCAACCGCCTTAAGATAAAGGCAGGGTTGGGCTTCAACCACACTCTGTTTGCCCTGGGGCGAACTGAGTGCATGAAGACTGTACAGATAGCGCATGAGTGCCACTGGCTCGCTTGGCAGCTGCCAGGGTCAGCTTCATGTCACACTGTATTCAGATTGTACCACTCACGGGCCAGGCCCATAGAGCCAAGTGCTCTGGGTGTGGGTGAAAGATCGCCCCCCCCGCTTGGGACAGTATGTCTCTGCGTAGTGGGAGCTGCCATGGCTGCCCGCACAGCAGCTGATATATCTCCGCTAGCCAGTACATAGCTGGCCAGTGCGGAGCTATCAGGATAAGTGTGTGGCGTTGCTCTCTCACTCTGGCCAGAGTTGGGGGTATCAGAGCCAGGGGTGGGAACGCTTACAGAAGGCTCGGGGGCCAATCGTGCGCGAGTGCATCCACGCCTAACGGTGCATTTAGATCGCGCATCGAAAAGAACAGCTGACACTGAGCGTTGTCTTTCGATGCGAACAGATCCACAGCTGGCTCACAATCCTTGGATGTAGAGTCCAGTCTGCATAAAGTGGTATACCTCTGGACAGTAGATCTGCCCCGAGGTTCATCACTCCCGGTACGTGCGTCGCTCTCAGAGAGAGGAGACGTCTACCGCTCCATAGGATCAGTTTGCGCGCCAGTGTGTGTAACTGGAGAGAACGCAAACCCCCTTGGCGGTTAACATACGATATTTTGGTCGTATTATCTGTCCTCACGAGGACGTGATGTCCCCTGAGGAAAGGCAGAAAGCGTTTTAGGGTGAGAAACACCGCTAAAAGCTCCAGGTAATTTATGTGCGCCCGCTGGAGGTCTCTGCTCCAGAGACCCCTCACCGGGCGACCTTCATAAATACCTCCCCAACCTGTCAGACATGCGTCCGTGGTGACCACTTTCCGTGAAAGGACAGCACCCATAGGCACACCTCGTACTAGAAAAGTCGGGTGCAGCCAGTGGCGCAGTGCCATTACGCATTTCACAGTAACCATCACTCTATGGCGCGCGGGGTTTAGTTTTAGGGCGGCCACCCAGCGCTAAAACTCCCTCATGTGTAAGCGTCCCAGTCGTACCACCAGGATGGCTGACGCCATGAGCCCCAGCAATCGCAGGCATGATCTGAAGAGAACATGTTTGCGCAGCTGGAAAAGAGCGAGACAAGCTCTGAAAGCTTTCACTCTTTCCGCTGACAAGCGAGCTGAAAAGGGCACCGAGTTCAGGCGTAAACCCAGGAAGAGTATAGTCTGTGCGGGGCACAACATGCTCTTCTCTGTGTTTATTATGAAACCCAGGTTGAGCAGGTGCTTTACGAGGACATTTGTCTGCGAAGGAGGGGCTGTCACGCCGCTCGCTTCTTCTTCCTCGACTGCTGGCCGAAATTCTGGGTTGGCTGCGCCTGAGCTGCAGCCGGAACCGGAGATTTTCTAGGCCAGCTCGCCCTCGTCTCCAGCCTGGGCTGGGGACTCGGGGCGGGCTGCGACCTCTGCGTTTTCAGTGTTTTAAACCGAGCAGGGTTCGAGGCAGCTTGGGCGAAGGACTGCTGCGAAGGCAGCGGCTGGACCCTTCGAGGGAGGCAGAGGTGGAGTGCCTCGTCCTCCTTCTTTTTCGACTCACACCTCCTTTGCATGGAAGCAAGAGCGGAGCCGAAAATTCCCTCGGGAACGATGGGCATATCCAGCACATCCTCCTTTTCCCGGTCTGGGAGGTTGGTGAGGTTGAGCCATCTCGCTCTTTCCTGCACCACCATGATCCCCATTGCCTTGCCCGTGGCCTGGACGGCGCAGCGTTGGACACGAAGACAAATGTCCGTGACCGCTGCCATCTCGTCCAGAGTGGCTGCCCCCGGGTTACCCAACAGGTCCTCGCAGAGCTCCGCTTGGTAAGCGGTTAGCAGCGAGGACACATTCAGGGCCCTGGCGGACAACGCTGCGGCTTTGTAGGACCGTTCAGTCATTGTCGACTGAAATCGGTCCGACTTTGCTGGCAGCGTGGGGTTCCTGCTTGGTGACGGGCCCATCCTCGGTAGGAGGTGGGCCGCTACCAGCGGTTCCATGGGCGGTATGCGGAGCAGGCCGAGCTTCTCCATTCCGTCACAGTCTAGGGAGGAGGCACCCTGGATTGGGACCTTGTTGCTGAAGGGCCGGTCTCTCCACGAGACCGACACCTCATCCAACATCTCCGGGAAGACCGGAAGGAGTTGTCTCTTTGTCCGCGCTGCTTGGGGAAAATGTTTCCCTTCGTAGCGGGACCTGGAGGTCTCCTTGGCCATTTCAGGCCACGGGATGTCGAGTCTGGCCGCGGCGCGTTTACACACGGCCTGCAGGTCCATGCTCAGACAGGGCGAAGCTGGTGTGCTATCGCCCGGGAGAGCAGCCCTCGCTCCAGGCTTTGCAGCCTATGCCGATGACATGAAGATGTCCTCTTCATGTTCATCCGACTCGGACAGGAGGAACACCGAGGTGTCCTCTTCGTCCTCATCGTAGTCCAGCTCGAGGACATCCTCCGCGGGTGAGACCATGGTGAGGTCTAACCGGGAGCCCCAGCTCGGTAAAGCGTGGGGTCCCGTTCCCGCGTGTCTTGGCGTCACCGGGTCCCGGCCTGCCAGGGCGCGGGATTCCGGTTCTGCAGCCATCGCAGATAATGAGCCCCAGACCGACACGGAGAGGGGTTCACTCTCTGCGGCGGACGCCCCCGCGTCTTGACTGCCGGCCGGCAGGTCAGTGGACATGGGGGGGTCCTGCTCCGACAGGCTAGCTTGGCGTGCTAGCCGTCGGCAGAGGCTCTTCACGATGAAGCGGACACAATGTCCGCACGAGCCGGGGTTGTCGATAGCGCCTCGGGCGTGTTCCAGCCCGAGGCAGGAAGAGCAGACCTGGTGTGTGTCTGTGCCTGAGATCTTCAACCCGCAGCCACAGAGTCGAGCCACCGAGTCCCTGACTCCTCTGGTGTGAGGGAGAGAGGCGTCCATCTTGTTCGCCTCGTGGCGTGGAGAGGACCCGCTCTCAACAGGTAGGTTGGGAGAAAAAGGTGTTACCACCCTGTCCTTAATCCGGAGAAAAGGACGATGTGGGTCTTTTATTCCCGGAGAATACTGACTGGTGTGATAGTATGCTCCTTTAATCCTTTCCTCCTCCGTGGGGAAGAGAAAATAAAAAGCTTCCTCGCTACCGTGGTGTCGATAGTGAGGGAGCGAGCTAACGCTAGCTTGAAAAAATCAGACCTACCTTACTTTCCGGGGAAATAGAACAGCGAGGTCGATTTCAATACTAACTGGCGTTAGTATTACCGTCTTCCTGCGAAGCAGAAGGAGTAGCCGGCGAGCGCCCGTCGACCGAAATGGTTATTTGGGTTCAGTCTGTGGACCGTTAAGCTTGTCCGGCTACTATAGAGATGTGCTCTGAAGCGAGAAGAGGTGTTTGAATGACGCATGCGTCGTGGCGCAAGCTACTTATAGGTGGTGCATTCCCTGACGCTGACGTCAAGATCACCAGCCAATCAGGATTGGCGTAATGAGATTGATGCTTCTGTTTGCTCCGCGATGAGGCGCATCCCATAGTGAGACATCGAACGGAGTGTTATGAATGAGAACATCTATTTCACCACCTACACAATTGTAAATCAAGAGTAACACAAATATTTTGAAGCAAATGTTCTATCCACAGTGTGGGAACAGTAAGGTAGACCGTGCAAAGCAACCTCTGGTCAGTCCGGCGCAAGCAAGAGGGAAAAAAAAAAACATGAAGAAACTAGAGCATCACTCGAAGGTGGGTTATTGTATGAGTCAAATGTACAACTTGCGAATGTTGTATAAGTCAAATTGCCAATTACCATATTAAAACATCAGCTGCAATTCACGACATGAAGAAGGCAGTCTCTGCAGCATATAGGCTAATGGAGATGCAGTTATTCCCAGCATTCTTTATTTAACATTCATTCAAGTATGTTATGCCTTTTATCTGCTAATGTACAGGAGGAAGAGTGATAAACTGTCTGTTTAGTTGGCTTACATAACAGTTAAAGTTTACAGCCTAAAAAACATGGAGCATTTTTCCCCCTTATATTCACTTTTATGTCAATTTGCACATTTCATGGTGATGCTCAGCCTCTCCCCTTAACTCCTAAGTCATCATCATGTCAACCACAACACAGAGAAATACTGATAGAAATGTGTGTGTAGTTGTTGATACATTGCTGACAGAGGGAACTACATTTGAATACAGATTTAAGAAATATCAGTTTTTGAGCATGTCATAAGCATGTTTTGACTATATTACAATTATTTTATAATAAAATAATATAGTATGTATATTATTGAATTGATTATGATTATTATTATTAGTAGAAGTAGTTTATTTGCATTAATTATATTTTAATTTTTTTGAGTATTTGAGTATTTGGCAGGAAATGCAGACGTATTCACCTGTAAACGCATACTGAACGACATACATGCACATTTACCATTTACCTCACTGTATAAAAAAGTAACTGTGTTGATAATAATAATAATAAACAGGAATTATATTTGCCTACTTTGTTTCCAAAAAAATTGTTTTCACTCCTGTCGGTTGTGGCTGGGGGGCTCATCTCACAATGTCGCTTGGGGCTCCAAGTTGGCCCGGGGCGGCCCTGATGCCAGAACAGGTTTGCCTTCTCTTACTGTACGGAGGCTCAGTCATTTGTACTTGTTCATATATAAAGCCATGTTGGGTAAACTCCCATCGTACATCTGCTCTCTGATCACACATAGTTGGTAGCTATTGCCTGAGATCACATTATGTTGTTTTGTTATGTGCCAAGTGCAAGGACTGACTTAGGTACGAAAGCTTTTATGTGCGCAGCTCCTCTTGCTTGGAACAGTTTCAAAAATAATTGAAACTGAGCAATTTGGTTCCACTGCATGTTTTTAAAGCTCTGATAGGTGAAATGCTCTTTGATACTGTTGGTACTTGTACATGTCTATAGGTATGTAAATGTAGCCCTGTAAATATGATGCATGATGTCCTTTATTGTTTTATGTTGTTTTATGTTTCATGTGTAACCTACTTGCTGCAGGTCTCCCTTGAAAAATAGATCAATGATCTCAATGGGACATACCTGGTTAAATAAAGGTTTGAAATGAAATGAAATGATGGCTTAGCAACATTGCTCTACACTATATTGGAAACATTTTAAAGCACAACAATCAAACATGTTGTACTTATTGATTTGCATTACTTAAAGGAGTTAAATTATTAAGATAGCAAGCTAGCAGGAGAGGTAACCATCGAAACAAAACGTAACTTGTTGTTTTCACCGCAAGGCTCAGCGCCAAACCTCGCGATGAGCAAAGAACAAATCTTCGATCATGGGAATGCAGCTCAAGGCTGATGTGAATCAATATTTTATTTTAAATCATTCATACCATGACTGCCCAAAGACCCATTCATTCTGACGTAGTTACAAAGAAAAACATTTGCAAATACTTTAAACCCCAACTATGCCCAAAATTAGTTTGATTGTTAAAGCCATGCTGCTCTCATGTGAAACATTGCCAGGTCAAGAATTCAGTGATTTGAAAAAAATCTAAAAACTAGTAAATATGAAAGCAGATATTTGCCTGGGCAGTTTGAAGAAAGGATTCAGCTTGGTTCATTAATAGAGGTCTTGGTTCAGTAGTTTTGCTTCAGTTCAGCTGCAGTAAAGCGTGCCAATTATTAACACTAATAATAATAATAATAATGGGTTCCATTTATAAAGCACTTCATATTTGATTTCAAATGCCGGAGTGCAACAATTAGTGAGCATGGACAGTATAAATAAACATTACACAACACGGTAGAATTAATAAAAAGCAATACAAAAATAAAAAATAAATAAAAGGGTGATAAAAAGGTCTAGGCAAAGGCTCTTTTGAAGAGATGGGTTTTGAGGCCTTTTTTAAAAGCCTCCACGGTCTGTGGTGCTCTCATTTGGTCGGGGAGAGCTTTCCACAGACTGGGAGCAGCCGAGCAGAAGGCCCGGTCTCCCATAGTACGGAGCTTAGTCCTGGGGGGTTTGACGAAGTTGGAGTTGCTGGAGCGGGTGGTCCGCAAGGAGGTATGGGGGGTGAGGAGTTCCTTGAGGTAGGGAGGGGCAGTTCCATGGACACACGGGTGAGGACGGAGACCTTGAATTCGATCCTCAGTTCCACGGATAGCCAGTGTAGTGCTTTAAGGATGGGGGTGATGTGTTCATATTTGCGCACCCTCATTAGGATCCTAGCAGCGCTGTTCTGAATGTATTGGAGCTTCTGGATGCTTTTGTTAGGGATCCCGATGAGGAGTGCATTGCAGTAGTCCAGCCTGGAGGAGACAAAGGCATGGACCAGCTTTTCGGCGTCAGACAGAGTGAGTGTGGGGCGGAGTTTGGCGATGTTCTCCTGAGGTGGTAAAAGGAGTTCTTGCACAGCTGTTTAATGTGGGCCTCAAAGGTCAGATGGGCGTCCATTTTAACACCCAGGTTGGTGACTATTGAGGAGAGGGTAATGTCCTGGCCGGAGAAGGTGATGGTGGTGATGGTGGATGACCGAACCTGGTGTGGGGTGCCAACTATAATGGCTTCGGTCTTGGAGCTGTTGAGTTTCAGGAAGTTACACATTACATACACATTTAATTTAGATGGTAAACTCTTTATTTGCTTGTAATCTGACATTACTTAGTTTATTTTCAAACAACTTTTTGTTTGCAGTAATTACTTTCTTTGAGTTTGAGTTCCCGTGGCAGTTGGGGGAGGTTACTTTCTGGTTCAGTAAAAGGCGTGGCTGAGCGCAGAGGACTCATAAATACTGCAAGGAGCCAATTGGGACAAACCACCTGCTTAAAAGTAAAAGGGGGGATTTGGGTTTGTCAGGGTCCTTTCTTTATTCTGTTCATCTTAAATACCCCTTGGTTTCTACTTGGTTTGGCCAAGCCACTATATATTTTCCTTGGTTTGTCATTGTAGCAGGTCAGTTTGTTTGAGTTAACGCCTGTTAAGTTGATGTCATATTTATTTGAGGTAGTTTTTCTGGTCAGTTTCTGGTGACCTCTTTTATAGGCCTTGTTATAGAGATTATTGGTTTATAATGTTTTCTTTTGATTTTTGGGTAAATAAAAAACCCAGTTTATTTAAACAACTTCTGTGTCCTGTTGCCTTACTGCTTGGTAAAAATAAACCCTAATTGTGCAAAAAACTTGCCTTGAACATTTTAAAGCTAATTACCAGGTGATGTTGTATTGTGATTCTTACTGTTTTCTTCAAGGATTGCAGCCCTGAAATATTTGAAAGTTAATATCTGATTCATTTTCTTTCTTCCTCATTCTCAGGAACACCAACCCAGTCTCATAAAAAAACGTGTAATAACGTTGGTCCACAACGTAGGACGTAGTATTTCTACAAAAACGGCTCTGAAATTGTAAGATCCCTACGTTTTTTTTCACCATTCATTCCAATGGCTGGCGTTATGTCACGTGATCTTCAAATGTGTGCAGTGGATGTACATGATCTTTAGTTTGCTAGTTATTACGAAGATTACTTCAGGAAATTGTGTCTATACAACGTTTTCATTGTCACCAAGGTGGTTGCTAGGGATGCTGCTATCGATATTATTTCTGTTATGTTGTGTAACTGTTTAATGGTGTTATCTTTATTGCTACCCCCTTCCCCGTCAATGTATAGTGTTGGTCCACAGCGCAAACGTATTAGTTTAACAAAATCCGCAACACAAGTTGGAGTCCGTCAGGACCGAGGGTCGGAGAAGCTCATTTGCTTCAGAGCCATATAATAGAATTTAATAGAATTCTATTATATGGCTCTGATTTGCTTTACAGAATATTATACCCGGAAGTAATATTCTCTCCGCTTCGCTTGACAAACCCCGTGATAGTCCTCAAGCTCTGTGATTGGAGAGTGTGCCGAGCGTCGAACAGCATGTGAAATGGGATGGAACCACGGCAGACTGTCCAAAACTGGATTTGAACGGGTCCACCCCGTCCCCCCCTCCCCCACCCCGTCCCCAGAACTACACATGCTGGCTATTGTGTTTCGCAACATGTTCTATGGCACGTCTCTACTGGGAGTTGTAGTTTTAAAAGACGTTTTCGTATTTCCCATAATAAGAAGTTGCCAGTATTAAACTGTGTACATCCCTGGAGGTTTAGGGGATAGGAAACACTCAAATGTAAAACATATAATTAATAAATGGGTGAAAATTGCTTGTGCCCATAATGGGCAGCATTAATATATACCCACATGCCAGCTAAGGTCAGAAGAGCTTTATTTAACAGCGGGTCTTATGTTTGTGACCCCTCCTGTTGTTAATTGATAATGCCTGAAACATGCACTTGTCAAGGTTCAGAGGCACATTTTTCAAATATGGCAGTATAGCCATCGATCAGCTTAAGATAAGATATACTTTATTGATCCCAAGTTGGAAACATTTGCGTTACATCAGCATGTGTAACAGTTGTAAATATGCAGTGGTGTTTATTTGTAAATCATTTAGTATAATCACACAAATTCTGTGTTTTATATGTAATAATTCTGTGTTCTTTATTTATTGATTGTTCAATACCTGACAAGGCCGGAGATGAAAAACGTTGGTCGCAGGTTCCTCAACAGTGCATTACAAGACATCTATCAATATGTGTGTATACCTCCACCATTAAACTGTCGTATTCTGCACATTTCCTATACTATCTACATACATCTTATATAAGAGTATAATACATATGTATAATATCAGTTAAAATAAGTGCTTCAACATAGTTAACATTGCTGGAGGTATACACAAAGTTTTTAATTCATTGCATAACTACACCGTTTGTGTATATGATATGTCAATAAACCTTAGAAAATCTTGAAATCTTGAAAGGGATGTGCAAAATAGTCATTATATACAGTCTTTAATTAACTATTAGTAGAGAATAACGAGTAATGAATATACTTTTTAGGGATCCTATTAATATCTAATAATAAAAATAATGAAATTCAATAACATGCTTTAACAACTAGGTGTCCCTTTATATCAGCTGTGCACCTTTATGGTGTAAGTACAGCCTATCTACCAATTGGATCAAATATAAAAGTCAGCCGAATTAGTGTTGATACTGCAAGGAGACGTATTGTGTGAAAAGAAATGTAAGATGTTGTTTAATGGCTGATATATTTATGATCCACGTCACGTTTTCAGTTCCTCATGTTAAGATATCACATAACGGCATTGTAATACATGGTTCGGTTGCATTAAATATTACATATCTGCCGTAGTTCTGTATTTATAGAGCCCTGATGAGAAGACTTCTAGACAAACATGAGGAACTGAAAACGTTAGAGCTTTATAGTGCAGCGTAATTGTATTTTGATCACATTATACTGGGCAGGCATACCCCCTTTTCTACTGTATTGTAAAACGATGAAATAATGTTTTTTATTATGTTTTGGAGAAGAAAACTCTTATATGCTCTCTTTAGCTTGCACTTGTTATATAGTGTTCAGAGTGTAAGCATTGTCAGGTATAGCTGTGGAGTGCATGGAATATTGTTTTGGTGAGACGTATAAAATGGACGGTAAAGTACTCCTTGAATGCCCTTGGCTTTCAAATATTTTCACAATACTGTCCATCCATGGGGGGCGCCAAAAATTGCGGGGAAGAAAAACCCCCCACTATTAACGATATTTGATAAGAAAACAATTTCCCAATTTGGGATCGATAAAGTACATCTTATTATCTTATCTTAACAGAACTACGCCTACATTGCTTACAGCGCTCATAAACTATGGCGCTCCCCACCCCCTAGTCAGGTAAGTTGAAGTGATTTTCTGAACTGACACTTGACCTGCCGTGACAATAAAAAAGACGCTAACTACCTGACTATAATTAGCCATCAACATGTCAAAACTAATAAAGCTAACTGGTGCCCAGGGAAGAAACAAAAGAAAAGAGGAGGAGGAGAAATGGGGCAAAGGTACAGTAACGTTAATGTGAACATTAATCAAAAGTCAATTGAATAGTTACCGTTGATGGAACAGAGTGTTAACTTGCTGGCTTACTTTTAGACGATAGCAAGGTTGTTTGTTTGCTAATCAATAGTTATATTGGGTCACCTGCAGACACCTTCTCCACCTCAGCACAGCCCAGCACTGCAGCAGCATCAATTATACTGTATATTAGGTTATTTATACTGTAGTTTACTATATTTAGAATATATTATAATTTGTTGTGTCTGCTCTAATTTGTCACCTTATTTGTATTGTAGGCCAGATAAAATCTTGCCTAGGGCAGCAAATTGGCCAGGGCCGGCCCTGGTTGAGCCAGAATAGTTTGTCATCTAACACGTTGAATTTACGGGTACATTTCAACCATAACTGAATTTCTGATTGTGTGAACAGTGGAAGGACTAAAACAAGTTTTTTTGAGTTTTATTCGATCCTGTCATATTTTCGAATGAAAATGTCTTCTGGTTTATTTTCCGTTAACGCTTTGAAATGGGTTTATTTGGACCAAACCAGAGTTAACTTAATTACTTATTGTCAATGTCGCATTGCTGTCTATTTATATACAGGCATTTGTTCCGCACACTGGCACACTTGCACCCTTGCACACTTGCACACTTTCAAGTGTTTCTATGTGAGTTCTGAAAATGCTAGGAGGGAGTCTTGCCTCTCCTCTGTACAATCCGTAAAGCCTCCTAAGAGTCTACAGTATTTTGGCATACAAGCTGTTTCTCAAAGTCGAGGACGCTTCCTTGGTAGGACATGTCCTTCCGAGTCATGTCCTTCAGAGGCTAGGCAAGAATCCTTCCTAGCATTCGGAGAATGAAGAATGGAACAGGCTAGCAAGTGCGCAAATGTGCGTCATATGAGAGGCCCGCCTTAAATTGAGCGCGATTGGTTTGAAGACTCATAATTGATTTGCGAAGATGTACTTGAGTAACTGTATTTTGTAAAATGATCATCTCTCCAGGACAAAACCACTAAACTAACATAAAACGTTCTCCTTCTGTTTGCAGCCTTGAAAAAGCCTTGGAGGATAAACAGCCATAAGATAATCATAAAATCACCATCACCAATCAATAATAAAATGTGTATTCATCAGGCCCGGTTCTACGGGGGTGCATAAGCGTGCATTGCATCCTCAGTTGAAAAATTAAAAGTGAAAGAAAAAAAGTGAAAAATATTACATATATAATAACAATAATAATAATAGTAGTAATAATAATTATAATGAGAAGAAGAATAATATAGTTGAAATAAAATCAATTGTAATTGTGGTCTGCTGCATTTATTTGGTCAATTTAAACGGTAAGTATGTTATTATGTGCCGCTGCACGTTCGTCATCTGCAAGGTGCTTACACAGCAGTCAATGATGGACATCAGAAAATGGTTAAAACAACCAGCCCTTATCGCCAGCAGTAACACTGCATCTACTGCAGGTAATAACAGTTCAGATCATGGGGACATTACGTTACCCGCGGCCACTGTCGTGGACACTAACGTCCTCCCGCCCGACTCGCCGGCTTTGCCCGCCTCGCCCACGGAGGCAGAGCAGCCGCAGCCATATGGAATATTCATGTAAAAATATGCCATCTTCTGCTATACATGTAGACATTTCGGTCAAGGGGAGTGATTTGTAAAACATCCATGAAGAAAAAGTAAATCTGTTTACAGTTCTGTTTCATATCGGTGTTGATATGTATCCATAGATCTCTTCATCTTGCTCTCAGAGTGCACCAGATTGATGCTTTTAACTTAAAAAAATAAATAAAAAATCTTCCCGGGGAAGCATGCCCCCGGACCCCCCTAGAGGAGGTGAGGACCCCCCTGGAGGACGTGAGGACCCCCCTAGAGGGTGTTAGGTCCACTCCCCACTTATAAAAACAGCACTTTACCACTGCACCCTCTCTAATCTCAGATGCACCCTGAGTCATTTTGTTCTGGAACCGGACCTGGTATTCATATATCAAACCCTATATCATACCCTAACCCTAACCATCTGTCTGCAAACTTTTTTACACATATTGGTGCACATTGTAGCATAAACCACAAATATCAACAAAAGAGGCAAAGTCAAAACAAGGTTCATTTTAATTATTTATTTAGGTGCAAAACGCTCTAAGGTCTCATTCAAACCTAAAAGTCAGCTTCTCTGGTGCGCACCAGGCGACCGTTTCATTGTTTCATTTTTCAGAAAGTTCGGTTTGCGTTCAAACGGGCAAAACTCAAATGGTTTATACACTTTAAACACAAATCATGTGCACATTTACCAAGCCACTGAACATAGTGTGTACTGCCTGGATTCAGCCATTTTCCGCCAAAGATTTTGGAAATTGGTCCGTGCGCAAAGAATTGTGGGTAATTTAAGACCGCCGAGGATACACATGAGCAGTCTCGAAATGTCCTTACAACGAAGGATTCAGTCCTCGGTAGAATTCCAAGGATCCTGTACATTGGAACAGTCCTTCGGCGGGATTCGATGACGTAGCATCCTTGAAATAGTGGCTCTGAAGGATCCTTCCTTGACCTTGAGAAGCACCCTCTGTCAAAGTGTAGTCTGCTGGCTTGCAAACATTGCCTAATTAACACTAAACTGTCAAATAATTGCTGAGGCTGTTGGTGATGCAATTAGTTTAGCATTTAAAGACTCATAAACCATAATTGGGATATTGACCAGATGATATCCATGGATGAAAAGTCATATAAACATGTTTTGGTTCATCCTTAGAGGTACATTAGATATGTGACACATTTCATGGCAGTGCATCCAAAAGTTGTTTCTAGGAAGACTAAACCTATTTTATACATAAAACCAGTCTGGGAAATTGTCCAGGCTGAGACAACACCTCACTGGCAGGGATATTAAGTAAAGCTGTTTTGAGCATTTTGTTCAGTGACAATGCCAAGACTCTACTTTGCATTTATCACTGTGGTGGTTGTATTCTCCAGCCACCTCCCTTGTGTGTGTTTTCCCTTCCCCTGTCTGTGTGGGCGTGGTGGCTGTCACTCCTGGCTCCCGGCTCAACCTCCACCTGCTGCAATCAGTTGGGCACCCTCCTCTGCTACACACCTGATTTCCATCAGCCATTACTAATGGCATATCAGCGGAGGCTCCACAACCTGTCAGTGCCAGATCGTTGTTTAAACCCCAGTGGTAAAACTCTCAGCCTTCTTAGAATTAGTTAGCTATTTCCGCTACACTTTAATGTTCTTCTTACCTGTTCTTTTTGTGCTCCAGGATTACTCTCCAGCCGGATTACTCTCCACGCTCCTCCACCTCAACAGCCGCTAGCAACCGGATTACTCTCCACGCTCCTCCACCTCAACAGCCGCCAGCAACCTGATTACTCTCCACGCTCCTTCTCCTCAAAATAAAACCTTTGTAACACTCTGCCGTGTCCTGCGTTTGGGTCCTCTCAGATAACCGTAACAGAACGATCTGGCCAGTATGGACCCAGCGGACACCGGCTACCAGCCCAAGACTGCGGACGAACTCTGCCAAGCCCTGGCCAATCAAGGCGCTCTCGTGGGGCATCACGATACAGTTCTCCGTGAGGCAGTGGAGACTCTCCGGAACCTCTCCGCTAATGTGCAAAGGATCGGCACGCAGGTAGAACTGCTCACCTCACAGGCTTTTCCCCCGCAGCCCGCTACACAGCCGACAGCCCCTCCCCCCCCTCCTGCCGCACCCCTCCATCAGCTACGAGAGGCTGTCATTCCCACACCGGAGCGATACGCTGGAGATTTGGGTATTTGTGGAGCCTTTTTGTTCCAGTGTACGTTAGTTTTTGAGCAGCAGCCTAGTACTTATCACACAGATGGGGCTAGGGTAGCATATGTAATGAGTCTGTTGAGGGGGAGGGCTTTAGATTGGGCTACAGCTGTTAGGGAGAGCCAGCCACAAATTTGCTGGTCATATGATACTTTCATTTCCGAAATGAAAAAAGTTTTTGATCACCCGGTACGGGGGAGGGACGCTTCCAGACGCCTTCTTTCTCTCCGGCAGGGCTCCCGTAGTGTAGCCGAATTTTCAGTTGAGTTTAGAACGGTTGCTTCCGACTCACGCTGGAATAACGAGTCATTGCAGGATGCTTTTCTTCAGGGGCTGAACGAAGCAATTAAAGACGAGCTAGCGGCTAGGGATGATCCAGGTAGCTTGGATAATTTAATTGCCACAGCCATTAAGATTGATAATCGCCTCAGAGAGAGACGTAGGGATAGGACTAGCCGTCACTCCAATCCCAGCGACTCCTCACTTGATCCCCAAATTGGCACTGCCACTACCCCAATTCCCAGATCTTTCCCGACTCCTTACTCAGTCTCATCCCCTGGAGATGAGCCCATGCAAGTGGGAAGGGCCCGCCTCTCACCATCTGAGCGTGCTAGAAGGATCCAGGCTGGGGAATATGTTTATTGCAGCCAAACCAGTCATCTCGTTTCCTCCTGTCCTAATCTGCCAAAAGGTCAGGCTCGTCAGTAGCTGTGGGGATTCTGGCGAGCCCTTCCTCCTCTCTCAACCCCCGAACCAGAACGCAGCTAGAAGCCATGCTTTGCTGCGACCAACAGTCCCTACCCCTGCTCGCCTTAGTGGACTCAGGGGCGGATGAGAACTTTTTGGACATTGACATTGCAGCTCAGGCAGGAATTTCCTGCGAAGTGTTAGATTCACCTCTTAGTGCTAATGCTCTAAATGGAAAATTCCTGGCCCAAATCACTCACCGCACCAAGCCAGTAAACCTCATTCTGTCTGGAAACCATCGTGAGTTTATTCAGTTTCACCTAATTTCCTCACCTCATGCCCCCATAGTGTTGGGCCATCCCTGGTTAAGAACACACAACCCCCAGATTGATTGGGTAACTGGCAAAATCATTAGTTGGAGTTCTTTTTGCTTATCCTCATGCCTGCAGTCTGCCCTACCGCCAGCAGAGGCCGCCTCTCCACCACCCAAGATCGAGCCGCCTGACCTGTCATCTGTTCCCACTGAATATCATAACCTAGGAGAGGTGTTCAGTAAACAGCGAGCTCTTTCTCTTCCTCCTCATCGACCCTACGACTGTCCCATTGACCTCCTTCCCGGGGCCCCTCTGCCTTCCTCACGTCTGTTCAACCTGTCTCGCCCTGAGAGAAAATCCATGGAGAATTACATCCATGACTCCCTGGCTGCCGGTGTCATTCGGCCATCCTCCTCCCCGGTCGGTGCTGGTTTTTTCTTCGTCTCCAAGAAGGACCGCTCACTGCGGCCCTGCATTGATTACAGGGGTCTCAATGCCATTACTGTAAAGAACAAATACCCACTACCCCTCATTAACTCCGCCTTTGAACCCCTCCAGGAAGCCACCATTTTTTCCAAACTGGACCTCCGCAATGCCTACCACCTCGTCAGAATCCGAGAAGGGGACGAGTGGAAGACGGCCTTTAACACACCACTCGGTCACTTCGAGTATCTGGTGATGCCTTTTGGACTGACGAATGCCCCAGCAGTCTTTCAGTCGATGGTGAACGATGTGCTCCGTGACCTCCTCAACCGGTCAGTCTTTGTCTACCTGGATGACATTCTCATATTCTCTCGTAACAAGGAGGAGCACATTATCCATGTCAGGCAGGTGCTGCAGAGACTCCTGTAAAACAGACTCTTTGTGAAGGCGGAGAAATGCGAATTCCATGTCAACACAATCTCATTCCTGGGCTACATCGTTGAGGAAGGAAAGCTTAGATCCGACCCTGAGAAGATCCAAGCGGTGGCGGGGTGGCCCAAACCAACCTCAGTTAAACAGCTTCAACGGTTTCTTGGTTTCGCCAATTTCTATCGGCGCTTCATCAGGGACTACAGCAGAGTGGCGGGTCCTTTAACCAGACTCACTTCCCCTACAACTGTTTTTTCCTGGACCCCAGAGTGCGATGCAGCCTTCTCAGAGCTAAAGAGACTATTCACTACTGCCCCTGTGCTCATCCACACTGATTCCTCTCGCCAGTTCGTTGTGGAGGTCGATGCCTCCAACACCGGGGTAGGGGCAGTTCTTTCCCAGCGCTCGGAACGAGACCAAAAATTGCATCCGTGTGCATTTTTCTCTCGCCGCCTCACCCCAGCTGAGAAGAACTATGACGTGGGTAACAGAGAGCTGCTGGCTGTCAAACTTGCCCTAGAGGAGTGGAGGCACTGGCTGGAGGGAGCTGAACTCCCTTTTATTGTATGGACGGACCACAAGAACCTGGCGTACATCCAATCTGCCAAGCACCTTAACTCCCGTCAGGCTCGATGGGCCCTGTATTTCGGCCGCTTCTCATTCACCCTCACCTACCGTCCAGGGTCACGGAACCTCAAGCCTGACGCTCTCTCTCGCCAGTTCGCTTCCGAAGGACCAGCTGCCAGTCCAGACACTATCCTGCCTGCCTCCTGCGTGGAGGGGGCTGTTACCTGGGAGATTGAGTCATTGGTCAGGGAGGCTCAGCGAACGCAGCCTAACCCAGGTAACTGCCCAGCTAATAGTCTTTTTGTGCCTACCCCTGTTCGCTCCAAGGTCCTGCAGTGGGCACACGCCTCTCGTCTCTCATGTCATCCTGGTGTCCATCGCACACTGTTTATTCTCAGACAACGGTTCTGGTGGCCTTCCATGGCTCAAGACACCAGGGCCTTTGTTGCTGCCTGTACAGTATGTGCCCGCGCCAAGTCCTCCCACCAGTCTCCCTCTGGCCTGTTTCGCCCGCTGCCGGTACCTAGTCGCCCTTGGTCGCATGTGGCATTGGATTTTGTTACTGGACTTCCACTTTCACAAGGAAATACCATCATCCTAACTATTGTGGACAGATTTTCAAAGATGGTACACTTTTTGGCTCTTTCCAAACTTCCCACTGCCCGAGAGACTGCAGATCTTCTGGTCAACCATGTAGTTCGACTTCATGGGATCCTCACCGACATCGTCTCTGACCGGGGTCCCCAGTTCATTTCCCACGTTTGGAAGGCCTTCTGTCCGGCTCTGGGAGCATCGGTGAGCCTGTCATCTGGCTATCATCCTCAGACGAACGGGCCAACGGAACGGGCCAACCAGGATCTGGGGGCGTTCCTTCGTTGTGTGGCTTTCAGGAACCCTTCGTCATGGTGCCCACATCTGCCATGGATCGAATATGCCCACAACTCCCTGTCAAGTGCAGCCACAGGTATTTCACCCTTTCATTGTGCCATGGGTTTCCAACCACCTCTGTTTCCAGCCCAGGAAGAGGAAGTTGCTGTTCCCTCCAATCAGGCCCACCTTCGTCGCTGTCGTAAGGTGTGGAGGGACACCCGAGCAGCCCTGCTCCGCTCTGCGTCCCGCAACCGCCTCATCGCAGACCGCCACAGGATCCCGGCCCCCAACTACTTACCAGGTCAGAGTGTTTGGCTTTCTTCCAAAGATCTCCCACTCAAGACAGAGTCGAAGAAACGTACTCCACGGTATGTCGGTCCCTTCATCATCGACTCTATTATCAATCCATCTGCAGTCAAGCTCAAGCTTCCCTCACACATGAAGGTTCATCCGACATTTCATGTCTCTCTGTTGAAACCTGTTGCCAGCAGTCCTTTGTCTCCTCCAGTGAGTGTTCCCCCACCCCCCCCGCATCATCAATAATCACCCAACCGACACCGTCAGGCGATTGTTGGACGTTCGTCGCCGTGGAAGGGGATTCCAATATCTTGTGGATTGGGAGGGCTATGGTCCAGAGGAGAGGTGTTGGGTTCCCCGGCGAGACATTGTGGGCGCATCTCTGGTACGGGACTTCCACCGGGATAACCCTGGAAGACCTGGTAGACCTGGTAGACCGCCTGGAGGCGTCCCTTAAGGGGGGGGTACTGTGGTGGTTGTATTCTCCAGCCACCTCCCTTGTGTGTGTTTTTCCTTCCCCTGTCTGTGTGGGCGTGGTGGCTGTCACTCCTGGCTCCCGGCTCAACCTCCACCTGCTGCAATCAGTTGGGCACCCTCCTCTGCTACACACCTGATTTCCATCAGCCATTACTAATGGCATATCAGCGGAGGCTCCACAACCTGTCAGCGCCAGATCGTTGTTTAAACCCCAGTGGTAAAACTCTCAGCCTTCTTAGAATTAGTTAGCTATTTCCGCTACACTTTAATGTTCTTCTTACCTGTTCTTCTTGTGCTCCAGGATTACTCTCCAGCCGGATTACTCTCCACGCTCCTCCACCTCAACAGCCGCTAGCAACCGGATTACTCTCCACGCTCCTCCACCTCAACAGCCGCCAGCAACCGGATTACTCTCCACGCTCCTTCTCCTCAAAATAAAACCTTTGTAACACTCTGCCGTGTCCTGCGTTTGGGTCCTCTCAGATAACCGTAACAATCACACATGTTGGCGGTTTGTCAAGCTGTTGTCTGAACAAATACTGTACATGCAGTTCTGTAAGTGCTGCATGACTACTTCAAAGAAAATATCCTCCAAATAATAGTTTGCATTTTGTTCTTACTAACTGTGTGGGAGGTTTTAATGAGACCTGTGTCACTCTGCCTTATGTAGCAGAAAACCCATTTGAGTGTCTGCCGTCCTTTGATGGTTCAAAAGATGTTTCTGTTTTTTTCTTGTGTATCAGGGGATTGTTTTGTGAAAACATATAGTCAAAACCGAGAATGTGTCAGCTCAAACATCCTGGCAATACCAGTCTAGAAATTGACATGGGTATCAGGTGTCTAAAAGCACTTATCAGGCGGACCCTATAAAGGTCCATGCCAGGCGACACATTACCGCAGATTGTAGAGGCTCTAGCTTCCACTCAGTGCCCTCTTAGTCCAGCCAGACAATGCGAATGCACTGACAGAAAGTGGAACATTTAATTGTGGGCTCACAAATAGGATGATAGCGATTGCAGCCACACACTAAAAAGATCCCACATGCTAACACATGTCTGCAAAAGCCCGTTAGTACACAAACACAAATACGCATCTGGTTCAGTCGAGAGGAGATGAGTCACTCTTTAAATAGAAGTCACTCTTGCATCTGTGATTAACCAGATAGAGCCAGCTATCGATTAATACAAGTCAAATCTGATGAATTGCATTGCCAACGCTGCCATTAAACACACTCAGATAGTCACTGAATGGAGAAAGAAGGGTATCTTCTACCATTGATATTTTTCAATTGGCATGGAAACTCACACCATTGATTGCACACGATAGTCCTTGAGAGAAGTAGTTTCTTTTTTGCAGGTGAAATAATTATCTTTCAATCCTTAAAACCAGAGTAAAAGCTGGCTTTCTTTGTTTCTAAATCTAGCTTTTGGCTCGAGCAGCTTTTATTTCCCACAAACTCCATGTCCTTGAGGTCTTAGCCAAATTTCAATTGGCTTCGGGGCACAGTTTCTCTCAGTGGCAGATGGATCAAGTTGTTCATTGGAGCCCGTCATTGAATTAGTGATAGTTTAACTTATTTTTCATTCTTACTCTATACACCAACAACTTAATGACTCATTAGCTTTCGCTAACAACATGTTTTGTGTTTATCTGACTTTTAGACTTCTTTCAGTTATTCCACGACTCTTTTCAGCCAAGTGTTATCTTTGTAATGACCTTCTCAAGAAAGTGGAGAAACAATATCATGGCACAATATTTAGTGAATTAAATGACAGTTTTGGCTTGCTGCAGTGTTTTTCTTCCCCGTCTTTGTCTTTTCGCCAAAAGCAGTCAATACATTTCCCTGGCGTCTTCTGTGATAGAGCAGCATCTCTGTGTGACAGCTCAAACACACTAACCAACTTACCAGCAACTCCACATTTCACATTCCTCTATAATCCCTTCTTGCTGCCTCCAAGTCTGTTCATATTGTCAAAGGATGATTCATAAACTACTTGCTATTTACATATAAAGTCAATATACAATCATAAACTACATATATTTGCAACCCTGTCTCCTAAAAATGACGTGGCATTTGCATTAAAGCTACGTCACAGAATCAGCCCTTGCAAAAACAGGGCTGGAAAATAGCAAATAGAGCGAAATGAGGCATAGCTCAAATGCATGATCTGTTTGGTATTTTGAAAAAAAAACTTCACAGACATGTTTATATAGGTATGGCCCTACAATATATTATTCAAATATAGCATGATAGGTCCACTTTAAATTAAAATCTGTTGGCGAGGCCGTCATTTCTCCAGCTGTTACTCTCATGAGGAGGCAGAAAATAATAGTTTTATCATGCCAAAAAGCTGCTGTGTCGTTTATTGCACCTCAAACATTAAAACAAATCCAGAGTTACGTTTTTCTATACTTCCTCTAAGAAGAAAGGACAGTAAAAGCATTTTATTTATTCTAAGGTAAATTACATGCCAGTGTTTTATCTTTTTATTTAGCGATTTGTTTTTGCATGTTTAACTGGGAATGTTTTCATGTTGAACCGGAAGTACGTCACTTCACTTTGTCTTCTTCGTCCCTTTTACGTTCCAGACAATGCATGGCTCAGCGTAACAGACAGAACAGCGACCCCAGGTGTGCCTAGCCTACATTGGAATTACATCTTCATTACTGAAGGAAAATACTTTACCTAGTGTTTGTTAACTGGGTTTTTAATGCAGTTGGCTTTTCTTAATGGTTACAATATTGCTATGAGTTATATCTGAAGCAAATTATGTTTCTGAAGATGTGTAGTCAATTCCACCCATCAATGTAGCACAGGGTTGCCAACGTTGGGTACCTGGCTGGAGTGACATTTTGATATCATTGGTTTAATTACACATATTATTACACTAAATGACTGCTATCGTGTCAGCAGCGGGACCTTAGCATATATATAGGATATATATACAATATATTCAAATACACAATATTGGACACAGAGTATAAAGGGCACAAAGTTTCATTCACTAATGAAAGTCAAACACATGTTTGTTTCCACTGTTTTATTGTGTGCCTGTCGCGATAAGCAATTAATTGACTTGTCGTACGATAAATAAAAATGAACTCGATAAATTGCCATTTACATGAGGATGTGACTAGCAGTTTGAAAGGATGTACTTGAATTATTATTATTATATTTGATCATTATGTCAGTGGTCTAAAATGGTCATACAACGGTGCCGACAATATTATCGTTTATCGCAATAATTTCCGGGAATATGTATCCAACAAAATTAATTATCGTGAGAGGCCTATACATGAAACACACACACACAAACAAATCTACAGACTTACTCCAAACTGCCAAATATATTACATGTTAGACGCTTTTATCCAAAGCGACTTATATACTCAATACTGTGGCCAATCCTCACAGGAGCAATTTGGAGTGAAGTGTCTTGCCCAGGGACACAACGACATGCTGACTGCAGTGGGGCTTGAACCTGTGCCCCCCCTGATCGGAACACCAACGCACTACTCCACTATGCCACACGCCTCCCTATATATATATATTAATTAACACACTCTCACTCTCATATACTCTTTGACTCTATTTTGGCCAAGTAGAACAATAAGCAGCAGACTTTTACTTTTTTATAATTTCTACTGGATCTTCGATCTGCGCATGCGCAATACGGGTCGGGGTTTGAACAACCGGCTCCCACTGCTCTGCTGTCTGTTAACGTTGTTAAGAGTGGTGGGGGCGGATCTACAGCTTGAGCAGCTGTCAACTCAACATTGCAAATAACCAACCAAAAACGATCGCCGGTTCATCTTGTTTTTGGCGTGAGAATAGTTTGGGCAGCGTGAGAGTGTGAGATTGAGAGTGAAAGGGTGTGTCACACGCCAGATGCGTGAGAGTTGGCACCCCTGGTAGCATAAATGTGAACTCTCATTACAGGAACAATACCGGAAACACACAGACGTAGCAAAGATCCTCAGCATGGTTGTCACTGTCACTACCCGATCTGCAGCTCTGCCCGATCTGCTGTGCGCATGTGCGAGATGGTCCGCCATATTGGACAACGCCGGACGGCAACCCAAGTAGGACAACATTGACATCTACACCGTCTGAACCATTCGCAAGTTTTTACATGTGACAAAATATGCATTGCGCATTCGCGAGTTTTTACATGTGACAAACGGTGATTTGCAGAGTTTTTACATGTGACAAACGGTGATTTGCATTGATATGAGTTATTGTTATTACAACGTGACTTCACTATTATTTAACAACTCTTTTTATGGGGTTCTTTTATTTGGGGTTAAGTACATTGTCAGAATAAGTGAGAAATGAATTTAACTTCTGTTAGACAGCTATCATACTGAATACATATTTACTGTGAATGTGTGCAAAAATGTATGGCATATAGCTGTCTAACAGAAGTTAAATTCATTCCTCACTTATTCTGACAATGTACTTAACCCCAAATAAAATAACCCAATAAAAATAGTTATTAAATAATAGTGAAGTCACGTTGTAATAACAATAACTCGTCTCTCTCGAGTTTTCCTTTTGAGCTTTGCCAAAAGCCACTGTGTCAATGTGTCCTACTTGGGTTGCCGTCCGGCGTTGTCCAATATGGCAGACCATCTCGCACATGCGCACTGCAGATCGGGCAGAGCTGCAGATCGGGTAGTGACAATGGTATTGGATGTTTTAGCCGCAATGCACGTTGGGATATGGTGTTTATGCGATGTGAAATCCGAAAACATTTTTTATTTTTTAAATAATACTTTATTCCGAGTGTTCTTGCTTTTCTCTTTGAAAGTCATCACATAACGGCATTGTAATACACGGTTTGGCTGCATTAAATATTACACATCTGCCGTAGTTCTTTATTTATAGAGCCCTGATGAGAAGACTTCTGGACAAACAGGAAGAACTGCTGCCGAAACTGAATATGTGACGTGAATCATAAATATATCAGCAATTACACAACATCTTACATTTATTTTCACAAAATACGTCTCCTTGCAGTATCAATACTAATTCGGCTGACTTTTATGTTTGATCCAATTGGTAGATAGGTTATATTTACACCATAACGGTGCACAGCTGATAGACAGGGACTTGTCGTTTTTAAATTTTCTTTGAATATAAGAATGTAAATACTGAGTTGAGAGAATAGTCAGGGGTTTTGGGTGATGGGAGACACATTTATGGAATCAGAATTTCAATAGCTTACCGTTATATTACGGATATACCTTTCTGTCTGCAAATCAGATATTAATGTGTACGTTCATAACAAACATAACGTGGGAGAAAATATGTTTTTAGAAGATATGTAGAAAATAAACGTATTTAAGATACGTTCATAACAGACGTAACATGGGAGAAAATACGTTTCTAGAAGATATAGAAAATAAACGTATTTAAGATACGTTCATAACAAACGTAACGTGGGAGAAAATAAGTTTCTAGCTAAACGTGATTGAGAATGCAGTTTAGTTCTGTGGGAACGCAATTGTTAAGAGACAGGGTTGATATTAGAAGTTATTGATCAGATCACTGTTTTGGAGGCCTATGTAATGGAAGAGGGGATACAAATAAAGTTATAACCAGATCTAACTTTGGACCTGTCTGCTGCATTCGATACGGTGAATCATCAGATCCTCCTTCGGACTTTCCAAGAACTTGGAGTTTCAGGCTCTGCACTTTCCCTCCTCACCTCATACCTCAAAGACCGCACCTACAGGGTAACTTGGAGAGGGTCCGAGTCCGACCCTTGTCAATTAACTACAGGGGTCCCTCAGGGCTCTGTCCTTGGTCCCCTCGTCTTCTCTCTGTACACAAACTCGCTCGGATCGGTCATTAGCCCGCATGGTTTTTCATGCCACTGCTACGCTGACGACACCAAGGTTCAAGGGTTCAAGGTTCTTTGTTGTCAAACTAACATAGCTACAGAGTAATTATGTCGTTGAAAATATTAGGTCACAGGCTTCTCCAACAATGCAACACAATAATTAAGATAAGCAGACAATATTAAAGCAATATTAAAGTATATTATATTAAAATAATACAAAAATAAAAATTATTCTAAAGAAAAGTGAGAAAAAAAAGTGGAATAGTGCAATACGAGTCTATATACAAGTTATTGGAATGATATATTAGATAATAGATAGATATTACTGAGTAGCAGATGAATGTTGTGAAATTGTTTCAGCAGTTCAGGTGTTTAACAGTCTTATTGCCTGTGGGATGAAGCTGTCTCTGTGTCTGTTTGTTCTTGTCAGGATGCTGCAGTAACGCCTGCCAGACGGCAGCAGACTGAACAGTTTGTGGCTGGGGTGATGGGGGTCTTTTTTAAACCTGAGGGCTTTCTTCCTGAGCCGCTGGGAGTAAAGGTCCTCCATGGATGGCAGCTCCGTCCTGGTGATGTTCTGTGCAGTTTTCACCACCTTCTGTAAAGCCTTACGATTAAGGAGCGGTGCAGCTGCCGTACCAGGCCGTGATGCAGCCAGTCAGGATACTCTCTATGGTGCACCTGTAGAAGTTGCAGAGTATCCTGGAATCCATCCACCCAATTAATTCTGTCTTTTCCCCGCTCAGAGACCCAGGTCGTCGCACGCATCTCTGCTTGTCTAGCAGACATCTCTCAGTGGATGTCTGCTCACCACCTCAAGCTCAACCTTGACAAGATTGAACTGCTTTTTCTTCTTGGAAAAGATTGTCCCACTCTTGACCTAACAATCAACATCGGCCCCTCGCTTGTTTCCCCAACTCAGACTGCAAGGAATCTGGGTGTGACCCTAGATAACAACCTGTCCTTCACTGCAAACATCGCTGCTACAACCCGCTGCTGCAGATACACGCTTTACAATATCAGGAGGATACGTCCCCTCCTGACCCAGAAAGCGACGCAACTTCTGGTGCAGGCTCTCATCATCTCACGCCTAGACTACTGCAACTCCCTCCTGGCTGGTCTACCTGCATGTGCCATCCGACCTCTGCAGCTCATCCAGAATGCAGCGGCTCGCCTGGTCTTCAACCTTCCTAAATTGTCCCACACCACACCGCTCCTCCGCTCCCTTCACTGGCTTCCGGTAACTGCTAGAATCCACTTCAAGACACTGGTACTTGCGTACCATGCTGTAAATGGATCTGGCCCTTCCTACATCCAGGACATGGTTAAACTGTACACCCGAGCATGTGCACTCCGCTCTGCATCAGCCAAACGGCTCGCTGCACCCGCACTGCGAGGGGGACCCAAGTTCCCATCAGCAAAAACACGTCGGTATCCTGGCTCCAAAAATGGTGGAATGAGCTCCCCATTGACATCAGGACAGCAAAAAGCCTACACATCTTCCGGCGCAGACTGAAAACTCATCTCTTTCGACTCCACTTCGAGCGATATAATTACTAACAAAGCACCAGTTGAGTAGCACTTGAAATGTTTTAGCTCTATGAAACCTGATGTACTTATATGATTATGTTTTCTTCAAGTTTGTATCTTCTTGGTCGAATGCACTTATTGTAAGTCGCTTTGGATAAAAGCGTCAGCTAAATGCAATGTAATGTAATGTAATCTAACCGAGTTTTAAAATGAACTATTTACAGACACACATAAGCTTCTACATATCTAATATGTCTTGCAAGAAAACTAGCAACGGGAATGTTTTTCTTTTTATGTTTCTTCTCTGTAATCATAATATTAGTGGATGAAAAAATCTGCTTCACAAATGTGTGTGATCTGGACGGGCAATAAAGTCAGAGCATACTGACGGTCAGATGGGATATGTAGCCATAATGCACAACAGAAATTATGATAAAAGTGGATAATGATCTCATTTCAAACCTTTATTTATCCAGATAAATCCCATTGAGATCATTGAACTCTTTTACAAGGGAGACCTGCTCAAGTAGGTTCCACATGAAACATAAAAACATAAACAGAACAACAAAAAGGACATCTTACATCATCATCACAGGGATTACAATTTACATAACTATCCACATGTACAGGTACCAACAGCTTCCGATTGAGTAGCATCCAACCGAGCTTTAAAAACATTTAGTGGCACCAGATTGCTCAGTTTCCATTTCAGTTGCAGACTATTCCAAGACAGTGGCGCTGCACATCTAAAAGCTGTCTTCCCTAAGACAGTCCTAGCAGTTGGCACATTTAATAAAACTACAGCATGCGATCTCAGGCAGTAGCCACTTACAATTCGCCGTGAGATCAGGGAGCAGATATAGGATGGAAGTTTCCCTAACATGGCTTTGTATATAAAAATGTACCAGTGACTGAGCCTCCGTATAGTTAGTGAAAGCAAACCAGCCCTTGCATACAGGGTACAGTGATGCGTTAATGCTTTACAGTTTGTCACAAATCTTAGCGCGCTGTGATACGCAGCATCTAACTTGATCAGGCAATTGGCAGGTGAATTCATATACATCAAATCACCATAGTCCAGCACAGGTAAAAAGGTCACAGTGACTAGCCTTTTCCTAGCCTCAAGCGAGAAACAGGACTTATTTCTGTAAAAGAAACCTAGCCTAACCCTCAGCTTTTTAAGCAGGTTATTGACATGAAGTTTAAAAGTGAGACAATCATCAAGCCAGATACCAAGGTATTTGTAACAGGCAACAACTTCAAGTTTTGTTCCTTGTGTAGTTACAATATCTAAAACATGCTCTGGTGTCTTTTTAGCTTTAGAAAAGAGCATTACCTTGGTTTTCTCAATATTTAAAAGAAGCTTTAATTCAGAGAGCTGAGTCTGAATAATGTTAAAAACAGTCTGTAATTTAACACCAGCCTCCTGAATGGAGGGACCTGCACAGTACATCACGGTATCATCCGCATAAAAATGAAAAGTAGCTTCATCCACATTTTCACCTAAACTATTGATGTAGATGGAGAATAAAAGTGGACCTAAAACAGAACCTTGAGGAACACCATTAGCTATATTTAACCACTCAGAAGACAGCCCATCAAAGTGAACACATTGGGACCTTTCAGAGAGGTAGTTCACAAACCAACCCACTGCATGGCTGGACATGCCTATACTGGCTAGCCTCTGCTTTAAAATGCGATGATCGACGGTATCAAACGCTTTGGACAGGTCAATAAATAGAGCTGCACAACTCTGCTTATTATCTAAAATACTCGTAATATCATTTACCACTTTCATTGTGGCAGTGATGGTGCTATGTTGCTTTCTGAAGCCTGACTGATGTTTAGACAGGATGTCATTTGTACATAAAAACACCTTTACCCTCTCACTCACTAGGCGTTCGAGCACCTTAGCCAGAACTGATAATTTTGAGATGGGCCTATAATTATTTAATAAAGTGGCCTCCCCATCTTTTAGTAGAGGCAGGACATACGCTGACTTCCACAATTTTGGAATTGTGTTAGTGCTGAGGGAGAGGTTAAAAAGAGTAGTGAGCGGTGGAGCAATAAAATCAGCAGCTATCTTTAAAAAGAAAGGCTCTAAATTGTCCGGGCCAGCCGGTTTCTTAGGATCTAACTTGGTTAAAACTTCACGAACAACATCAACAGTAAAAAGAGTCAAACTAAAAGGGTTTTCCAAAACACCTTTTTCAGAGTTACAGACTGTGGTGTTCACAGAAGCAGAGTTAGTGACAGAATGAAACAGAGAGCCACAAGACACAAAATGCTCATTAAAACAATTTAACATAGTGGCCCTGTCCGATATAGTGCCAGATGCTGTGGTAAGGCACGGAGGTAGCTCATTACGGATATCACCGGTGGATATCGATTTTATGGCTTTCCAAAATTTTCCAGGATTATTCAGATTCTTTGTGGTAACTGACAGATAGTACTTTGATTTAGCACTTTTGATTTGCGATGTGAAGCTATTTCTTAGCTGCCTAAAACGCAGCCATTCTACCTCTGAGCCTGATTTCCTAGCCTTTGCCCAGGCCTTGTTTCTCTCATATAGGAGACTAGACAGCTCAGCAGAAAACCAAGGATTGTCTCGTCCCTTCACTCTAAAAGTACGCAGGGGTGCATGTCTATCTATAATTTCCATAAAACCAAGATAAAAATAAGACCATGCAGTTTCTACATCAGGACACAGATCGATTTTACCCCAATCAAAATCAAACAGATCATGCACAAAACCCTGCTCCACAAAATGTTTTTTGTCTCTCTTACTGATAATGCGAGGTTTAACTTTTACGACCTTAGTGTCCCTAATTGTGGCTACAACACAGTGATCACTCAGATCATTCGCAAATACTCCCACAGATGAGTATTTATGGGGTACATTAGTTAAAATGAGATCAATTAGGGAGGATTTATTTGGGGACTTAATGTTAGGGCGAGTAGGACTGTCAACAATCTGAGTAACATTCAAGGAGATACAAAGGTTTTTAAAATCCTCTGACACTGCAGTTAACCAGTCCCAGTTAAAATCACCAAGCAGTACTATTTCCTTGTAGTCTAGTTGAGATAAAAGTTTTGCCAAAGAAGATAAAGAGTCCTTGACAGCTGAGGGGGGTCTGTAGCAGCCCACCACCATGACCTGTTGCCCCTTTGCTACTTCAATATTTAAAGCTAAAAATTCTAGTTGTTTACTAATAGATTTGGAAACCATCTTGGTTACACAAAACTTATTTTTCACATAAATGGCAACGCCAACACCTTTTTTAGTACGGTCGGTACGATATACACTATAACCATTTAAGTAGATGTCAGAGGTCAAAATAGATTTATCTAGCCATGTTTCTGATAAGACAATGACATCAGCATCAGTCGAGCTCCCCCAAATGCGGACAAAATCTAACTTAGGTAACAGACTGCGCACATTTAAGTGAATGAATCCCAACCCAGATCTAGAATTAAAATCAGCAGGAGTAGCGATCTGACTACTACTGCTGCTGGTCGGTCCAGGGTTTAGTTGTACATTCCCTGATAGTAATAATAACAAAAAAACCAAGCACTTTTTCCTCTTAACCGATATACATACATTGTCATCTGCTTTAAAGTCACCAGTAAACTCTGCGAAAGTGAGATTAGAGCTCAAGAAGCAGTCCTGAAGAACCATCATAGCAGGCAAGTGAGCAAGACAAACATTTGTCGAACTGAATGTCTGTGACAAGGCAACCAGTAGTCTGTGTAACACATCCAAACCTTTACAGGGGATGTCCACTGCGGGCGGCAGAACAGACCTGAATCCAGTCGACTTCTCAGGATAACGAGAGAACTTCTCATTGTCCAAAATAGCTAACAGGCATAGCAGAATCACGATATGGGCCATTTTCCCAGACCAGCACAGCATCCGGATAGGCGCGCAAGCAGGCCCGAAACGTGGAGGCGCTCCGGTCTCTTCGCGATATCCCCGGTGCAGAACCTCCTCAGTACAGCAGGATAGGCGAAGCAGGCCCAGCTCGAGGCGTAGAGGCGCTCCGGTCTCTCCGCGATATCCCCGTGGTAAAACGTCCTCGGCACCGTAGAGCACGACAGGTGGAGCAGGTGGATACAGGCCTCCGCTACAGCAGGTGTAAAGCAGGCCGCAGGCCTATAATAGTTAAAAAATGTAAAAGTCTAATCTTGAAATAGATACTGCTTTTGTGGACACAAGTTCTGTCTGATTATCTGTTTCTATGGTGACCACCATCAAGTGGTAAAGAAATCGAGAAATAGACGAGCTTTCAGTGACCTGCTTTTTACAGTTTGACTTTTCAAAAAGAAAATCTGAAAGCGCTGTCAGGAGGTGAGCTCCAGAACTACACGGACAGGTCATTGAGAATAGCTGATCCACACAGTAGCTATGCAGAGGTGTACAAAATACCACATAAAAGTTGCCCATTAGCTATTATACATAATAAATACACACATTGGTCCACGCTCAAAGGCAATGTTCTCTCAAACAATAAAAATGAAGGATGATTTTAATTAATGTTATGTTTTTCTTATGTAATTCATTGCAGTATTATACATAGGGATGGGTATCGTTTGAAATTTATCGATTCCGATTTCGATTCCGGTTCTGCTTATCGATTCCGGTTCTTATCGATCCCCCGTTTCGATTCCAAAATTGTAAAATAAAGAGGTCAAACGTTTAGATAACAAAAATATATTTATTCTTAAAAGCTTTAACTGAAATTGTTACTAAAAAATATACATGCAATACAAATGTATTGCACAATAGCTGTGCTTTATTTTAACTGAGCTATGCCTGTGGCAAGCTATTAACAGGCATTACACTTTGCCTTTTCTTTTTCTTTTTTAGTGTAGTGGAGCCTCACTTTAGAGTGTTTACCGCGACCTATCTTTGGTGTTATGAAGTGACTGAGCTCGTGAAATGTCTACGGGAGGGCGGGGGAGCATCGCTGCGGGGCAACTGTGGACCTCTGTCGCCTGTCAGCGCAATTTATATGATGCCGTTTAAAAAAATGAAGGGCGGTGCCGGCCGTCAGCATACCGAGCCGGCCGTCAACGGCCCGCTGACGACCGGCCGTTCTGTGATTCTCCAGGTCCGCCCTGTATTCCACCGGGTCACCGCAGCACCGCGGTGCAGACGGACCCGCTGGAATACAGGGTCTACCGCGTTTAGGAACCGTTAAGCAGAACCGAAATTGTGTATTTTGTATGGGTACCCGGTACCCGGCATTTTCTTATCGGTTCTCATCTGGAACCGAGTTTCGGTTCCCAACCCTAATTATACATCTTATTCAACATTTTTTCAAGAACCCTTCAAACTGAATGTTGTGTTGCTTCTGGGAGTGCTCATAATTCTGGTGATTCACACACTGCCTATGCTTATTAGAGTTAGATTTTAAAATATACACTGCTCTCAATAGCACAATGACTGTTTAGAACTGAAAATGTTGTTGTAATTAAATTAATTAAATAATAATAGGTTTGCTCTTTAACATATTACATTTTTATAGTAATCATTATAGTGCTTTATTTGCAGATGGGTTCAAATAGCATGGTTTCAATTATCTAAAGATGTCTCTGCTTTGTATTCGCCTGCGCTGGTCTGTAAACACATTTTGGGTCATGGTTGTTTGCACCTTTCACAGTTTCTGATCCACTAACAAGTCCTTAAACACTGCAGAGCCCATACCGTGTTCCTGTTAGTGTTTACTTCCTCTCTGCCTTCTTCTGGTGATTTATCTGACGTCCAGCGCTCCATCTTTTATCCTCTTTTACTTTCTCTTTCTTGATCCTCCTTAGCAATGGCAGGAACTGCTTCAATAGCGTTTTTGAGGAGCTTTTTGATTACAGATTTGAAAACATTGTTGCTTGCTTTAAAAGTAGCACAATTCATTATGTCAAACCAGGCCCGGTTCTACGGGGGTGCATAAGGGTGCATTGCATCATCAGTTGAGTCGTTATGCACCCTCATTTGAAAAATTAAAAGTAAAAAAAAAAAAAGTGAATGATATTACATATAATAACAATAATAATAATAGTAGTAATAATAATTATAATGAGAAGAAGAAGAATATAGTTGAAATAAAATCAATTGTAATTGTGGTTAAATAACATTGTCTGCTGCATTTATTTGGTCAATTTAAACGGTAAGTAACGTTATTATGTCAGGTGTGCGTGACTTGTGCCGCTGCGCGTTTGTCATCTGCAAGGTGCTTACACAGCAGTCAATGATGGAACTCAGAAAATGGTTAAAACAACCAGCCCTTATTGCCAGCAGTAACACTGCATCTACTGCAGGTAATAACAGTTCAGATAATGGGGACATTACATTACCCACGGCCACTGTCGTGGACACTAACGTCCTCCCGCCCGACTCGCCGACTTTGCCCGCCTCGCCCACGGAGGCAGAGCAGCCGCAGCCATCTTCGTTGCCCCAAACACCGCCACCCCTCGGCGGCCCGCAAGTGCCAGAGGACCTCGGCAAAACAGAACCTGCCCAGGTATATTTAAAAAAGTACCCAACTCGCCTGTACAGTGGAGTAAGGCGCTCATTTTGCAGCTCATGGTTTCAAAACAGAGATTGGCTGGAATATTCATGTAATAAAGATGCCATCTTCTGCTATACATGTAGACATTTCGGTCAAGGGGAGTGATTTGTAAAATATCCATAAAGAAAAAGTAAATCTGTTTACAGTTCTGTTTCATATGGGTGTTGAGATGTATTCATATATCTCTTAATTTTGCTCTCAAAGTGCACCAGATTGATGCTTTTAACTTCAATATTTAAAAAAAAAATCTCCCCCCCCCTAGAGGAGGTGAGGACCCCCCCTAGAGGGTGTTAGGTCCACTCCCCACTTATAAAAATAGCACTTTACACCACTGCACCCTCTCTAATCTCAGATGCACCCTGAGTCATTTTGTTCTGGATCCGGGCCTGTGTCAAACCTTGGGAAGTATCTACATATCCCTGCCATAATGCCAAAGTTACTGGCAACTGAATATGTTTTGCATGCGGAAAAACATGTTGTCTATGGCTGGACCGTTGCGTAAAAAGGAGGGTTTCTGCCCCGTTACTTCTCCGCTGTTTTCTTGTCCCAGTTTGAAAAGCAAACTGCATGCAGTTTGTTTTTCGGCCAAACTGTATACAGTTCAATCGAACAGACTTCTTTGTGCAGATGTGAGCGTCCTTAGCAACGGTCAATAAATCCTTGACAGCGGTCTGTACTACTGGATTAACAACGTGTCACGTGTTCTGAATTGACCAATCAGAATCGAGTATTTAACTAAGCCATGTAATAAAATGCCATAAATCACACCCTTTGACCCCATATTCACTCTTTTTATAGGATGTGTTGTAGTTTAATACGATTGAAAGATGAAGTTTAATGTCATGCTCATTTTCTTTTCTTCAGATTACAAAATTATTTAAATTTAGTTCAGATGCTTTACCTGACCAAAGACCCTGGATCAACCTGTATTCTTGATGAACGACCCATTCAGATGATCTTTAGGGATTCATGGCAAGTGGACATTCATTTAAACTGCTCCATTTCCCTTTTTTGGCCAAATCGGAGATGGCAGTTTCACTAGACTTTCATCACATGCATAATTACTGTGGGATCACTGCTAGGTGTGTATACTAATTGCTTTTTGAAGAACACAGAGCCAGCCTAAGGCCAAGGGAGAGAATTAATCAGGCTCTGAATGCATACGTTTGAAAATATTGCAACTCCCTCCTGGCTGGTCTACCTGCATGTGCCATCCGACCTCTGCAGCTCATCCAGAATGCAGCGGCTCGTCTGGTCTTCAACCTTCCTAAATTTCCCCACACTACTCCGCTCCTACGCTCCCTTCACTGGCTTCCGGTAACTGCTAGAATCCACTTCAAGACACTGGTACTTGCTTACCATGCTGCGAATGGATCTGGCCCTTCGTACATCCAGGACATGGTTAAACCGTACACCCCAGCGCGTGCACTACGCTCTGCATCAGCCAAACGACTCGCTGCGCCCTCGCTGCGAGGGGGACCCAAGTTCCCAACGGCGAAAACACGTGGGTTTGCTGTCCTGGCTCCAGGATGGTGGAATGAGCTCCCCATTGACATCAGGACGGCAGATAGCTTGCACATCTTCCGGCGCAAACTGAAAACTCATCTCTTTCGACTCCACTTCGAGCGATAGAACTATTAACGAAGCACTTTTATACTAATAAAGGACTGGCTTTTCTAAAGCCAGTTGAGTAGCACTTGAAATGTTTGGCTCTATGAAACCTGAAATGTACTTATATGATTCTGTTTTCTTCAAGTTGTATTTTGTTGGACGAACGCACTTATTGTAAGTCGCTTTGGATAAAAGCGTCAGCTAAATGCAATGTAATGTAATGTAATCACATGCATAATTACTGTGGGATCACTGCTAGGTGTGTACACTAATTGCTTTTTGAAGAACACAGAGCCAGCCTAAGGCCAAGGGAGAGAATGAATCAGGCTCTGAATGCATACGTTTGAAAATATTGTTGCAACCTGTTTAGGGTTGGGAACCGAAACTCGGTTCCAGATGAGAACCGATAAGAAAATGCCGGGTACCGGGTACCCATACAAAATACACAATTTCGGTTCTGCTTAACGGTTCCTAAACGCGGTAGACCCTGTATTCCAGCGGGTCCGTCTGCACCGCGGTGCTGCGGTGACCCGGTGGAATACAGGGCGGACCTGGAGAATCACAGAACGGCCGGTCGTCAGCGGGCCGTTGACGGCCGGCTCGGTATGCTGACGGCCGGCACCGCCCTTCATTTTTTTAAACGGCATCATATAAATTGCGCTGACAGGCGACAGAGGTCCACAGTTGCCCCGCAGCGATGCTCCCCCCGCCCTCCCGTAGACATTTCACGAGCTCAGTCACTTCATAACACCAAAGATAGGTCGCGGTAAACACTCTAAAGTGAGGCTCCACTACACTAAAAAAGAAAAAGAAAAGGCAAAGTGTAATGCCTGTTAATAGCTTGCCACAGGCATAGCTCAGTTAAAATAAAGCACAGCTATTGTGCAATACATTTGTATTGCATGTATATTTTTTAGTAACAATTTCAGTTAAAGCTTTTAAGAATAAATATATTTTTGTTATCTAAACGTTTGACCTCTTTATTTTACAATTTTGGAATCGAAACGGGGGATCGATAAGAACCGGAATCGATAAGCAGAACCGGAATCGAAATCGGAATCGATAAATTTCAAACGATACCCATCCCTAAACCTGTTACGGCCTAGAGATATTGGACCCCAAAGCAAAAGACTTAGAGAGAGAGATGGTCAAAAACAAAACGTGTATTCTAAGCAGAGGCACAGGTAACGGCAGTAGAGGAAGGAAGCTGGCTGGCTGGCACGGAGACAGAAAGGACAGGAGACAAAAATCTAGGCGTCAAGATCACAGGGACGAGGAGAACAGCGAGACACACAGGAGGGTCAAACACGACGGAATTGTCTGGCAGGGAAGTGGCATGAGGACCGGGCTTTTATGTCAACAGGTTGAAGAGGTGAGGGAAAACAGGTGTGTTTCATCTGCTGTTGGGAGGAGCCAGCCAACTCCCTGTCACACACCAGCCCTGCAGTGAAAAACAGAGAAGGGAGGGGGAGACAGAAGAAAACACAAAAAAAGCACAAAACAAAACCAAAACTAAACAGAATCATCACAGCAACCAGCAGGAAAGTAGCCAACGCTATACACTTACATGATTGTATTTTAATTATTACCCACTCTCTCTAGTCATTACTTTTTCCAAGCCATGTTCTGCAATGAAATCAATGTCATTAGATTATGGAAGAATGCAGCTATTTTCTCTACTCCAGGCAGAGGCATATCAATATACATATATAGAGGAATATTGGTGTGTTTTAGTTATGTAAGAAACATAGCTTGAGTCAGATCAGAGGAAAAGGCTCTTGACGTTATATTAAAAATACATTTTCAGTTAAAAATTCAAGAAGGAATTTAACTGAAATAAAAAGAAGTAACTGAATACCGGAATCATAATATGTCATCGTTCTCCTGCTCGGGAACACTGGAATTGTTGCTATAGTCCCCAGACTGCCCTGACTTTCACAAGTAGCCAAGCACTGGATAAGCTGCATGTTAACTGCACACAAACAAAGAAAATGATTCACAACGGTAAAGGTGACCACTGGGTAGAAGGTCTAAACCCACCACCACCAAATCCAATGTTCCCCTTTGAGGATCTTGATTTTGTTGCAAATCTTCTGGAGCAGCTTTCAATCTTCCTGCCTCTGCCTCGCTATGCTGCTGCTGCTGCTGCCACTGCTGTGTTCATGTGCTATTGCTACGTTCATGTTCCTGCTGCTGTGTTTCATGTTGCTGCTGCTTGCCTGCCCCACCACCACCCCAGCTTCCTAGCTAGGCTTGGGGGATAGTTATCTAATCATCACTCAATGTTCTTTGTAAATCTGTGGAGTGATGAGGCCCGAGCCTAGACGCCAAACTCAAACTATATGCTGCTTATAATAAACATATTAAGAAACACGTGAGTTGTCTGACTGAACTATAGTTCTTTTTTATTTTAACAATATGGTTTATCGATTCAGATATTATTGCAGATATCAGGGTGTGCCTTTTGCTTTGTTTAACCTGCCAGTTAAAGTAATAAAATAATAGGTTTCGTAACCCATCTGTAACTGTATTTTGAGTGAGCCGCTGAACATGAAGGAAGTGTCTGGTCAATTGAGTCAGAACTTCCTGTTGAGACTGCCGAGGGTGTGAAAGAATACTAATACCTAAAGATGTGAACAAAATGTCCCACAAGAAAAATGTATTCATTGTGAATAAATGAGTCTTTTATTGTTATGGGCAAGACTGTTATGTAGTGAAATGTTAAACTTAATCCTGTCTGCCTTACTGTTCACTGTTATTATTAATAATATTTTTAATATGTCTACTTTTTCATTATATCTTGCTCTGGAATACACTTATCCGAGATCCCTCAATTATTATAAAGACTTTTCCCTTTCTTTTGACTTGCTCTTATCTATCCTCTCCTGTGTGATTACTATAACTGCTCAGGCTAACAAAAAGTGCCCTGCTTTCACACTATACTGTATACAGTGGGAATTGAGTCTGTCACATCTTATGGTCCTGTTGCATGTAGTCTATCCTGCCTCAGTGGGAGACGACTCTTCAATCACTGTCAGACTGTGCGCGTGTGTGTGAGAACCACATGTTGCCAGTTTACCCTCTTCAAAAGAAACGACATGACAGCCTCTTCATGGGAGGACAGACAATTGCTTTTGAGATAGTGAACACAACGTACAAAAACAACATGTACACACAAGTGTTCTATTACCTTGAGTGTTGCCATGAACTATTCATGGAGGGTTAAGATCAGAAGGGACAGGAAATGAAAAGGCGGATATTTGCTCCCCTATAAGATGTCTGGGAGTGTACTGAGCTCTGATGATTTGTGTGTGCCCAAACTGAGAGTGAGTGTATGTCTTCTTTCACGCCAGTACAGGATTATCCCTGAGTGACTTCCTCCCTCATTCCTCCCAGTAAGACCTGTATTCATTTCCACAGCAGCTGATACCCAGAAAGGGAATGGAAAAACCAAGCAAACTATAGAAAAGAGCTTCATAGCTTGAAAGAGGTAACTTTTTCTGAGAAATTGAATATATCTATGACTTTTAATTTCTCCAAGGAAACTTCCACCCCTATATGTTGCACCATTAATAAAGTAATTGTAAGTAATAGTATTTATTATAATTGGTTTACTTCTACTGACAGCATTGTGTGCAAAGGGTTGCACCACTGAGGAAGTTTGTAATGCCCACAGGAAAATAATGGCGCGCGTGTGTGTGTGTGTGTGTGTGTGTGTGTGTGTGTGTGTGTGTGTGTGTATTAGTTATTAGAATGAAGTTTTTGTTTATCTATGTTAAAAGTCATTATATAACAAAGTAGATACACCTTCCACTCTCTAGTTGGTCGAAATGTCAAGCGAGAGGTGCAGATATATGTCGGCACAGACAAATTCCCATCCGTCGGAATTTTATCAACAAATGGCATCACACTCTTGCACACATAAAAAACATAGTTTGTAGCATTTTTGATTGGCGTGAATTGTTTTACTATCCTAATTGCACCATAATAGGGCAGGTACAAGTGTAAGTGTGTGCCAGTGTGTTTTTTGTCTGTTTTTCCCAGAAAGGCAGTAGGAGACAAAAAAAGCAGAATGTTTTTTTGTTCCTTCGCAGAAAACACTTTCTCTAATTGGCTAAACACGCTGAGTGTTGTAGCAGCGAGCATGAGCAATAGCTGCGGTGACTCGTTGTTAGCTCCAACACTCTGCTGAGCTCATTAGAAAGCCACCGTGCACAATATTCCAGGCAAACTAAATCCAATACCAACAGTTGCCTCACAGCTGAACAATTTCGAGTGTCTGGCTCAGTCACCCCAAACTTTTCTTTGTTTGAAATGTTTTGGCAGATTAATCAATGGTGGCTTAAAATGTAGCTCTTTGACTTTGTGACATTTTAACCATGCAATTATAGTGATGAAGAGAAATCAGCTGAATATGCAGCTCCCTTGGCTTTGTGGATCTTCAACACGATGTTGAGCTCAAAGGTTGGCCTTCCGGCCTGGAACTTTGACGCAGTAACATTGTTCTCGCAATATCATCTTGTTAGGCTTGAAGTAGTGTGTTTACATGAGAATCCTGTGAGAAGCTACTGGCAGCTAAGAGCAGGGTTTAGCTTTTTGGTTGAAGTTTTTTGGAGAAACTGTGAGAGAAAAATAATTTTGTGTGACTGGCGAAACAACAAACAGTATAGTATTCGACATACTTATTATTGCGAATGCTGTTCAACAGCAAATACTACATGGATCATTAGAGCATGCTGGGAAAAATATGAATCCAGTTAGACTACAAACCTTTTGAGCTTCCCATATCTGATGGAGGAGAGGAGCTTCTCTTTCTCGGCTTCACCTGCACATCGTTCATAGGCTGTCAGAAGACTGAGATGAAGAGAGGAAGAAAGATTTTAAATAAATATCAACAATCTCTTACAGTAGACTTGTACTCAGGAATATAAGTGAGTTTGTATAAAAATGGAGTATACCCTTACTTTTCAACCTTGTATTTAATTACCAAAAACATTTTCTTAAATAAAACTCACGAAAAACTCACCTTTCTGACAGAATTCAGTCAGACATGTCATTGAGGTTTTTGTATCTTATTCTATATTATATTAACATATGTTTCTTGTACCTTCAACATACCTTCCCCATTGTGTCTATTGCATTATTTTAATTATTTCATGTTGGGTATATTGTATGTTGCATTGCCGGAGGAGGAGCATGAGATATGAGACTTTCATTACCAAAACTAAACTGTGGGCTTGTGGATATGAAAAATAAAGCCTTTGAATCCTTTGAAATGTCATCTTTTTGCATCCACTAAAATTATCTCTGCTAGTGCTAACTGCCTCATTCTTTATGTTATCTAAATACACCTTTGTTGCTGCTGCAGGAAATCCTGAGAACATTACCAGGAAAAAAAAGGTGGGAATATTTGGTGAAAAGGTGAGATGTGTGTACAAACTGTAGAATATGTGTGTTGCCTGAGTGGAGTGCAGAGAGCTCCATTATACACTCTAAAAACAAATGTCTTGGCTCAACAAAGAAAATCAACGCAACAGTTTGCATCAATGTTTATTGAGTTAAGACAACTTCTAATGAAATTGTCTTAAAGCAACAAAGTTATTTGAGTTAGGAGAGAAAGCTTTTCCTCTACAATCAGAGGTGTTTTTAATTACCACTTACTTAATAATTGGTAGCATAAACACAAGTTTTGAAGTTAATTATTCAAAAAATTAAGTTGTTCCAACTAGTTTTACCACATGATTTAAAAGGAACTTTAAGTTGTATGTACTTAATTACCATCATTGTGAATACACGTTTTTAAGTTGACAACTATTTATAAATGAAGTTAATCCAAATATATTGTATTCAATAGCTTGTTTTTATGTTTTTGCCTTTAAAGAAAGAAATTAATTGATTCCACAACAAAAATATTAGGCAATTCACTTTTTATTTTGAACGGCAGTTGTTTATTTCAACACATGATGTTTCAATCAGGAGAGAATTCATTTTGTTTGAACATTTATTGACACATGCCATGATAAGGTGCATGAACACCTGCAATCACAGCTGACTGCAGGAGAGAGGAAAACCATTTTATAGTTTGGCTGCAGCACAGTGATTGGCTGCTGGAGAATGAGGTGAAATGTAATAGGTTAAAGAGAACGCCTGTGATGAGCTGATTATATGCAGCTGCGGAGTGAATGTATATACACCCAGTCTTCCTGAAAGAACTTGCGCTGAGCTTCATTTCAATCTTGAAAAAAAAGATAAATAACACAAATTGAAATTGCCCCACAAATAATAAATAAACACATTAGCCATATTACCATGGGAAATGGGGACACAGCAAATAAATGCTGCCATCACAACGAAGTTAGAGGCCTTTGCATATTTAAAACCAGTGCCAAATATGTAAAATCTGTAAAGTTTTTGTAAAACTACAGAAACAAACTCAATGCCCACCAATCTGCAGATCACACACATCAATTTAACAAAAGATGTAACAAAGATGTTTACACTGCCGACAGTCATTATTTCAAACACATTTAACGCAGAATGCTCATTCATTTGTTTCCCTCGACCACGATGGTTGCCATCGTATGGTCAGATCCTGGGGTGGACCGGTCACTGATGAAGGCGATATTCATGTCCTTTTGAAGCACATTAAATAATAGGTTAGCGCATAAGAGATAATGAATTAGGTAATTGCATACTTTTTAAACTGTCACTCTTAGCTAATTCAGAGCCATTATTACCAGCTGCTAAAGCAACGCTGGTATTGTTTTCACCTATTGAGTCTGCATGTGTGTGTCATCATGGCAACGTGGTCCTGAAGACTGTTAGAGATTTAAAGGGATATCTGGTCCGCTTTTCAAATCTCCGCGCGTCCCTATCAAGCTGGTTAATACAGGAAGGAATCCAGAGCTACCAAGTAACCGGTAATCTACTTTAATGGTAATATGACAATGCGATACAATCAATACAGTACAAATTCAATACAGTTAATCTTTGGGATCCCGAATTTACCTGCACGTTAGCCAGCCAGAGGAAAGAGACTGAACACCGCGTGTGTGTCTGTGCTTATACTCTTTGACAATGGGAGGAGTTATCAGATCCTCCCATTTGGACCTCCTTGATTGGCAGCCCCAAATATCACAAACACCTTAGACCTTAGGTTTCCCCAATCACTGTAGCTAGATCTAAGTTGAATGCAACTCAAGACATGCTCTCACCTTCCCCCATCTTCCTTTGTCCTCAAAAACACATGTCAACAGGTCACAGTTTTACCCAAATTATTCCCATTTTAAGCTTATCCATAGTTTGCTAACATGAATAAATACAAATATTTTACTACAAATCCCCCTTTTTATCTCCTTCTCCAGAGATAAACTTAGACAAGGCATTTTGAAATATACCCACTGTCATTCTTTTCTACTGTGTCCATCCCCCAAACATTGTATAAATCCATCCGAAGCTGGTATTTAGAGTACTTGAAAACTTCATGGAGACAGAACACCACTTTCCATGGCAGTGAAGGAACCATGAGGGGGTAGCTGAGTGCTAGAATCATCAGCCCCCCCCCTCGGAGGAATAGCCTACAAGGAGACAGCTAATAGGGAGGGGGAGATGCGGCTTTCCCTTCACGGGTGGAACTGATCAGAGAGAAGTAGACTCCTCTGCTGCCTCGACAAGTCCCCTGTGCCGTCCTGGCTTGCCGTGTCTTTGTCCCCCCGATCCGCTGACAGCAGCTTCTGGGCTGCCTGCTAGAGAGATGTCTTCCTCCTCCTCCTCCTCCGGCCCGCTGATGGCGGGTCGATGCTGTAGAGATGTCTTCCCGATCCTCCTTCTCCGGCCCGCTGATGATGCCTCCCGGGTCATCTGCTGTAAGGATGTCTCCAGGGTCCTGCTCCTCCAGTCCGCTGCTTCCGAGTAGTCCACGTTGTTAGAGATTTGGAGGGATATCTGATCCGCTTTTCAAATCTCCGCGCGTTCCTATGAAGCTGGTTATAATACAGGAAGGAATCCATATCTACAAAGTAACCGTTAACAATAATCTACTTTAATGGCAATATGACAATGCAATACAATCATTACAATACAACATGATATATTACAGTTATATTGCAATGCTTAAGGAGTAATGCCGGCTTACTCCTGCTCTAGTCCGCATACTGCAGAGCTACTTTCACCCGAGGGCAGCATGTGAAGAAGAGGCCGAACGCCAGGGATCCACCGGATATATACCAGAGTAAGAAGGAGGGGTTTGGTGTTAGGTCAGCTGGTCATCTTTTCAGGTCATCTCATTGGGAGACGCAACGCAGCAGGAAACGCAGCAGGAAACCAAACAGGCTCACTTTCCAACAAAAGGTCTCAAGGCCTGCATACCTACACCTCCCCCACAGAGCCATAAAACCCTGTTTACTCCAACCAGCCCAGAATGTTTATAGCCATTTGTAGTCCTTACATTTATGAAAGGATAAAACAGAGAAATCAATATAAAACACAAACACAGGTATTGTTTGAACAGTATTCACTTAACTGCTACTATTGATAAGCACCAGAGAAACCCAAGGGACCTCTCTTAATATCACAAACACTGCAGCTAGATCTAAGTTGAATGCAAATCAGGACATGCTCTCACCTTCCCCCATCTTCCTTTGTCCTCAAAAACACATGTCAACAGGCCCCAAATGCAGCTCACAGTTTTACCCAAATTATTCTCATTTTAAGCTTATCCATAGTTTGCTAACATGAATAAATACAAATATAACTCTACAAATCCCCCTTTTTATCTCCTTCTCCAGAGATAAACTTAGACAAGGCATTTTGAAATATACCCACGGTCATTCTTTTCTACTGTGTCCGTAAATCCATCCGAAGCTGGTATTTAGAGTACTTAAAACCTTCATGGAGACCGAACACCACTTTCCATGGCAGTGAAGGAACCATGAGGGGGTAGCTGAGTGCTAGAATCATCAGCCCCCCCCCTCGGAGGAATAGCCCACAAGGACAGCTAATAGGGAGGGGGAGATGCAGCTTGCCCTTCACGGGTAGAAACTGATCAGAGCGAAGTAGACTCCTCTGCTGCCTCGACAAGTTCCCTGTGCCGTCCTGGCTTGCCGTGTCTTTGTCCCCCAATCCGCTGACAGCAGCTTCTGGGCTGCTTGCTAGAGAGATGTCTTCCTCCTCCTCGTCCTCCGGCCCGCTGATGGCGGCTTCCGGGTCGGTGCTGTAGAGATGTCTCCAGGGTCCTCCTTCTCCGGCCCGCTGATGATGCCTCCCGGGTCGTCTGCTGTAGAGATGTCTCCAGGGTCCTGCTCCTCCAGTCCGCTGCTTCCGAGTAGTCCACGTCTGCCAGGACCACGTCCGTCCTGATGTCGTCCCCTGGTCCTAGTAGGTGGTTTCCCCGCCGCACACTGGCTCCCGTGGTACGAGCTGTCCCCCTTTTCTCCCAGGCAGACGGCATAAGAGGTCCGCTGGGTCACTCGGTCGGGGTCGGAGAGCCTGGGGTTGAGCCACTTTGTCCTGATGACTTTCAGCCAGACGAACTCTGCTGTCGGCCTCGTGCTTCTCGGGTCCCCCTTTTGGCGCCAGTGACCTGTGTGGAGAAATCTGATACAACTCCCTCAAGCCTACGCTCAGCTGTTTTGCCCCACTTGGAGCCTCTTGGTGGGGTGTCTTGAAACAACAGCCGTCTGTGAACAGGTTTTCCAAATTAATTGTAGACCTATCTGCCAGTGCAGCTTCAGAATCTTAATACTTGGATTGTGCCAATTAAATAAGAACCCCAACATCTTTAGGTAAACTAAATAACATATTTCAATAGCTCTGAATTTCTGACAAGCATCCGTGTTTATTTTTAAATGAAATCCTATTTAAAATCCAAATATAATATGAACTGCTAATGTTTCTGGTAAAGAAACACACTAATGTTATGGATTCAAAAACAACCAAAATCACGATGCTAACAAAGTGAATGATTTCCTGGTGATACTGCTTCTACCTGTCAGTGCTTAGATATTATCACGCTGAAAAAATGAATACAGAATTCCAACAAACTGTCATCAAATGTCTTTCTATTCTAAATTTAGATGAAATGTATATCCCCATAATGACCTAAACAATAAAGTCTATGGCTTTTACTTCTTTACCAGGCTAGTTACATGATGTTGTCTAAATTAAATTCTGTCTCATTACATTACTATGTTTTAGCTTTAACTGTAATATGTTCTTTCTACATTTCAAACCTCAGTTGCTCTAATGTCTGTTAAAATATTACAAAATTGTTTCATTATCACAGGTCAACTTCTTCGGTTTCACAGTAGCCCCTTGGCCACTGATTCTTTGTTACCTGTTATAATTCAAATCAATATTTAGAAACATCTCAACATTCATCAAACAGTATCTTATCCCCAGATATGGAGCAGGTTAATTACATTCAATGTTCAATCCTTTAAAATGTAAATTGTGAATTTTACAGCCATGTTGACATTTATACATTATACTCACTCCCCCTTTTTACACATGAAATCATGTGTAACAAAAGCCTGTAATGGGAGGGGAACAAAAACTGTCAGGTAATTGGTTAGCGACATAACGAACATTATTATCATTATTTCCACAGTGAACACTTCAGTGAAAAGAAGTGTTCCTCTCCGTCCTTCAGGCCTAAAAGAAACAGAATCTTCAGATTGTAGTTTTACATTTGCAAACCGCCAACTCATGTGAGAGGAAAATATCACATGTGCGGTTTCCCCTTTTTGTGGAATTTTTAGGAAACCTCTCGTTTCCCTTGGAGCTCCAAAATAATATGTTAGTCCAAAAACATGCTTGGTTAGTTATTGTTTTAGAATCATGCAGTTACACTGATCACATGCCGGCATACATTCACACTCACACTGTCTGGTTGTCATGTCAAGTTTGGTCAGGTTCACCCCAGAGTCAGTCATCCACAGTGCCTTGTCAAGTTACACTGTCGGTCAGGGTCAAAGGTCAGTTGGTCTCCGTCTTTTTTGGCCATGTGTCGTGCTCTGCAGAGACTTTGACATTTCAGCATAGGCCAGTATCCTTTGTCTACAAAAATATGTCACGATTTCAACTATAATTTTCAAGATGATTCTCACTTGTCATTGGGACTTCCGCCTCCCACTTTTCCTGAAACTTGGTACAAAACTCACTTCCTTCGAGTACCACTACTACTGCAATCCAATTACACCTAATTAGTATTAAAATGTCTAATGATCTATTTCAGAAACTTGTGTACAATAACTATTATCTTGAGTCAAAACATTACTAGGATCTGTGTCGCTCTGCATTTCATAGCTCATTATAATTCTGGTCTACTTAAAAAACGATGTTAAACTCTTTAGCAGTGTGTGGAACCTTGGGTGTCCGAACATGCAACAATTACTCCCTCCTTTATCAAGGATTTAAAACCGAAGTCTGGTAATAACTATGCCACAATGGTGAAATCAACACTTTAGATTGGAATTTAATATGTGGCTTGGCACTAGCCATTAATACAAACAAAGATTTGTCCTATAGAGTGGTTCCTAAAACTATCCTTTTAATGGTGATCAATATTGTAACCAATGAGATCACTACTTTATTCACACGTGAATAAAAATGTCTTAAAGAATGAATTGTTAACATGATGAAAATATTGAAGAATATGGTTCTACTCTGTCAGTGTGTTTTAGGATGATTATCATCTTACTTTAATAGTTTCCTCTTTACTGCTATTTTTAATTTATCAAATGATTAATAAATCTTTCTGTCTTTATGAAGTTAATTCAAGTTATTTAAATGTGCGTTTCGTGAATAAGTGTGTTTATGTGTAACTCACTCATTCCCGTTCTCCTTTCCTCCTCCCCTGGTTTTCTCAAGCCGTGACCCCGGCCTCCTCACTTCTAATCGACCATGCCAACTCCTCTGATTCTGTCTTCTCTTCAGTCCATCAGCTGTTGAATCCATCCACTGTAACTTTTGTAGGCAGCCATTGGCCCAGTCACATCTGCAGCCCCATCATGCCACTGTTGTTGCACTCCTCCTTTACAGTCTCTCTGCTGTTTTTATGGAGGGCGGATTCTGCTCTCATGTCTATTGTGCCAAATCTCGCGGCGCAGTTTGGAACTTCATGTCCTGTTTGAGGGACCGATGAGAGTATCTCTCTGTATGTCAGCATGCTGGTTTGGTTCTGGATGCCACAGGTGGAGATAGTTCTGGCTGCAGTCTTGATGTAGTCTTGTTGTTGTTGTTGGTTCAGCTCTGGTTCTCTGTCTGTACGATGGAGAAGGAGGAGTCTCCTGTTGGGTTAGGTCTCGTTGTCTGCTTGGAGGGTCGGGATCAAAGCCTTTCTAACTCAGAGGGGGAGTCCAGGTCCCGGTACACATTACCTATAAGAAGTCTAGCCCACTGATGTTAAATAAATCCAACCCTTTCCACTCTGTCTCTTTCTAATCATACTATCTGTCTTAGTTGTTAAATGCCATGTAATCAACATAATTAATGTCTACTTATGATATTACAAAAACTCACTCCAAAAATTGTTTCATCCATTGTTACATATTTACCCAACACAACTCTGAAATACTTACATGTTTCCAGCATCACATATTCCACACACTATGAAAGAACATCTCCATATCTTCTCTCATTTTAAATCCCACTGTTACTTCGAACAATAGTAAACCTGCAGAGCACACCAATCGGATCACAGTAATGAAATTTGAATCAAGTGTAGGCCTATGTCTTCTTTCTGAACATTTATTTATATTGTCTACATTTGCAAACAGTTCGAGTGTAAAATGTGTTTTGCACAATGTATTTACACTCTACAGATTCTTGAGTTTACTCATCTCCTGGTGCTGTCGTTGTAAAAAATGTTCAATCCCTTATTGTTTTGTACCAGTTTACCAAACAATACCGGCCAGCAATGTAATGATTAAACTCTAAGCTCGCATAAGTTTCAAGGGTGTGATACCCCCTTTCAGCCACTAGATGGCAGCAGCAGAAGTTTCAAGGGTGTGATACCCCCTTTCATCCACTAGATGGCAGCAGCAGAAGTTTCAAGGGTGTGATACCCCCTTTCAGCCACTAGATGGCAGCAGCAGAAGTTTCCAGACAAAGGGAAACGCTCTACCTTGGTTTAATATATAACAGACCTCTGGCTTTAAGCTTTTAGCATTGGTCTGTTATTTAAACCCCAGTTTTAAACGGCGACTCGATCTGATATATCGAGTTTTCAGGTTTTGCCGTGCAGGATTCAAACCTCGCATAACAAACTGCACCATTTCTACGCCACTCAGGAATATTCTACCTGCAGATCCGTGCCAAACTGCTCTATTTTACGTCACGCAGGACTTTCGTCTACCTGTCGATCCACGTTTACGTTTTGTATATAACTTTCCTAACATAGTAAAATATGCATTGTATATTCCATTTAAACTATAAAAACACTGTGAAACGCCTACAGACAATCCTAAAGTTTTAGCGTATCCAATTACAGACAGGCGACTTTCATCGTCTGCTTACCTTATTTGCAAAGTTGCAGAGTCCTGATGATTGTCTGAGATGTTTGAAAGCGTCTGAATTCTTCCTCAGCTTCGTTATCTCTAGACGTCGGGTCACCATTTTGTTAGAGATTTGGAGGGATATCTGATCCGCTTTTCAAATCTCCGCGCGTTCCTATGAAGCTGGTTATAATACAGGAAGGAATCCATATCTACAAAGTAACCGTTAACAATAATCTACTTTAATGGCAATATGACAATGCAATACAATCATTACAATACAACATGATATATTACAGTTATATTGCAATGCTTAAGGAGTAATGCCGGCTTACTCCTGCTCTGGTCCGCATACTGCAGAGCTACTTTCACCCGAGGGCAGCATGTGAAGAAGAGGCCGAACGCCAGGGATCCACCGGATATATACCAGAGTAAGAAGGAGGGGTTTGGTGTTAGGTCAGCTGGTCATCTTTTCAGGTCATCTCATTGGGAGACGCAACTCTGGCCAGCAGGAAACCAAACAGGCTCACTTTCCAACAAAAGGTCTCAAGGCCTGCATACCTACACCTCCCCCACAGAGCCATAAAACCCTGTTTACTCCAACCAGCCCAGAATGTTTATAGCCATTTGTAGTCCTTACATTTATGAAAGGATAAAACAGAGAAATCAATATAAAACACAAACACAGGTATTGTTTGAACAGTATTCACTTAACTGCTACTATTGATAAGCACCAGAGAAACCCAAGGGACCTCTCTTAATATCACAAACACTGCAGCTAGATCTAAGTTGAATGCAAATCAGGACATGCTCTCACCTTCCCCCATCTTCCTTTGTCCTCAAAAACACATGTCAACAGGCCCCAAATGCAGCTCACAGTTTTACCCAAATTATTCTCATTTTAAGCTTATCCATAGTTTGCTAACATGAATAAATACAAATATAACTCTACAACGTCTGCCAGGACCACGTCCGTCCTGATGTCGTCCCCTGGTCCTAGCAGGTGGTTTGCCCGCCGCACACTAGCTCCCGTGGTACGAGCTGTCCCCCTTTACTCCCAGGCAGATGGCATAAGAGGTCCGCTGGGTCACTCGGTCGGGGCCGGAGAGCCTGGGGTTGAGCCACTTTGTCCTGATGACCTTCAGCCAGACGAACTCTGCTGTGTCGGCCTCGTGCTTCTCGGGTCCCCCTTTTGGCGCCAGCAACCTGTGTGGAGAAATCTGATACAACTCCCTCAAGCCTACGCTCAGCTGTTTTGACCCACTTGGAGCCTGTTGGTGGGGTGTCTTGAAACAACAGCCGTCTGTGAACAGGTTTTCCAAATTAATTGTAGACCTCCTATCTGCCAGTGGAGCTTCAGAATCTTAATACTTGGATTGTGCCAACTAAATAAGAACCTCAACATCTTTAGGTAAACTAAATAACATATTTCAATAGCTCTGAATTTCTGACAAGCATCTGTGTTTATTTTTAAATGAAATCCTATTTAAAATCCAAATATAATATGAACTGCTAATGTTTCTGGTAAAGAAACACACTAATGTTATGGATTCAAAAACAACCAAAATCACGATACTAACAAAGTGAATGATTTCCTGGTGATACTGCTTCTACCTGTCAGTGCTTAGATATTATCACGCTGAAAAAATGAATAGAGAATTCCAACAAACTGTCATCAAATGTCTTTCTATTCTAAATTTAGATGAAATGTATATCCCCATAATGACCTAAACAATAAAGTCTATGGCTTTTACTTCTTTACCAGGCTAGTTACATGATGTTGTCTAAATTAAATTCTGTCTCAATACACTACTATGTTTTAGCTTTAACTGTAATATGTTCTTTCTACATTTCAAACCTCAGTTACTCTAATGTCTGTTAAACTATTACAAAATTGTTTCATTATCACAGGTCAACTTCTTCGGTATTCTATTCTGGAATTACATCTCTCACAGTAGCCCCTTGGCCACTGCTTCTGTGTTACCTGTTATAATTCAAATCAATATTTAGAAACATCTCAACATTCATCAAATAGTATCTTATCCCCAGATATGGAGCAGGTTAATTACATTCAATGCTCAGTTTGAACATCTGGGTTGGGGCGGAAGGTTTATGTCAATCCTTAAAAGAAAAATTTAAATTGTGAATTTTACAGCCATGTTGACATTTATACATTATACACACTCCCCCCTTTTACACATGAAATCATGTGTAACAAAACCCTGTAATGGGAGGGGAACAAAAACTGTCAGGTAATTGGTTAGGGACATAACGAACATTATTTACAATTTGACATCCATTATCATTATTTCCACAGTAAACACTTCAGTGAAAAGAAGTGTTCCTCTCCGTCCTTCAGGCCTAAAAGAAACAGAATCTTCAGATTTTAGTTTTACATTTGCAAACCGCCAACTCATGTGAGAGTACCGGGTCACATGTGCCGTTTCCCCTTTCTGTGGAATTTTTAGGAAACCTCTCGTTTCCCTTGGAGCACCAAAATAATATGTTAGTCCAAAAACATGCTTGGTTGGTTATTGTTTTAGAATCATGCAGTTACACTGATCACATGCCGGCATTCATTCACACTCACACTGTCTGGTTGTCATGTCAAGTTTGGTCAGCTTCACCCCAGAGTCAGTCATCCACAGTGCCTTGTCAAGTTACACTGTCGGTCAGGGTCAAAGGTCAGTTGGTCTCCGTCTTTTTTGGCCATGTGTCGTGCTCTGCAGAGACTTTGACATTTCAGCATAGGCCAGTATCCTTTGTCTACAAAGATATGTCACGATTTCAACTATGATTTTCAAGATGATTCTCACTTTTCATTGGGACTTCTGCCTCCCACTTTTCCTGAAACCTGGTACAAAACTCACTTCCTTCGAGTACTACTACTACTGCAATCCATTTACACCTAATTAGTATTAAAATGTCTAATGATCTATTTCAGAAACTTGTGTACAATAACTATTATCTTGAGTCAAAACATTACTAGGCTCTGTGTCGCTCTGCATTTCATAGCTCATTATACTCATTTATCTTTAATTCTGGTCTACTTAAAAAACAATGTTAAACTCTTTAGCAGTGTGTGGAACCTTGGGTGTCCGAACATGCAACAATTACTCCCTCCTTTATCAAGGATTTAAATCTATGGTAATAACTATGCCACAATGGTGAAATCAACACTTTAGATTGGAATTTTATATGTGGCTTGGCACCAGCTCTCCCTTTAACATTATTAATACAAATAAAGATTTGTCTTATAGAGTGGTTCCTAAAACTATCCTTTTAATGGTGATCAATATTGTAACCAATGAGATCGCTACTTTATTCACACGTGAATAAAAATCTCTTAAATAATGATTTGTTAACATGATGAAAATATTGAAGAATATGGTTCTACTCTGTCAGTGTGTTTTAGGATGATTATCATTTTACTTTAATAGTTTCCTCTTTACCGCTATTTTTACTTTACCAATTGATTAATAAATATTTCTGTCTTTACGTATTTATGAAGTTAATTCAAGTTATTTAAATGTGCGTTTTGTGAATAAGTGTGTTTATGTGTAAACTCACTCATTCCCGTTCTCCTTTTCTCCTCCCCTGGTTTTCTCAAGCCGTGACCCCGGCCTCCTCACTTCTAATCGACCATGCCAACTCCTCTGATTCTGTCTTCTCTTCAGTCCATCAGCTGTTGAATCCATCTGCTGTAACTTTTTTTAGGCAGCCATTGGCCCAGTCACATCTGCCGCCCCATCATGCCACTGTTGTTGCACTCCTCCTTTACAGTCTCTCTGCTGTTTTTATGGAGGGCGGATTCTGCTCTCATGTCCTGTCTGAGGGGCTGATGAGAGTATCTCTCTGTATGTCAGCATGCTGTTTGGTTCTGGATGCCACAGGTGGAGATAGTTCTGGCTGCAGTCTTGATGTAGTCTTGTTGTTGTTGTTGGTTCAGCTCTGGTTCTCTGTCTGTACGATGGAGAAGGAGGAGTCTCCTGTTGGGTTAGGTCTTTTGTCTGCTTGGAGGGTCGGGATCGAAGCCTTTCTAACTCAGAGGGGGAGTCCAGGTCTCGGGACACCTTACCTATAAGAAGTCTAGCACACTGATGTTCCAACCCTTTCCACTCTGTCTCTTTCTAATCATACTATCTGTCTTAGTTGTTAAATGCCATCTAAACAACATAATTAATGTCTACCAATGATATTACAAAAACTCACTCTAAAAATTGTTTCATCCATTGCTACATATTTACCCAACACAACTCTGAAATACCTACATGTTTCCAGCATCACATATTCCACACACTACGAAAAAGAAAAAAAACATCCCCATATTTTCTCTCATTTTAAATCCCACTGTTACTTCGAACAATAGTAAACCTGCAGAGCACACCAATCGGATCACAGTAATGAAATCTGACTCAAGTGTAGGCCTATGTCTACTTTCCACCATACTTATTACTTTTGCTGAACATTTATTGATATTGTCTAAATTGCTCGTCTATGATGTGCAAACAGTTCGAGTGTAAAATGTGTTTTTCACAATGTATTTACACTCTACAGATTCTTGAGTTTACTCATCTCCTGGTGCTGTCGTTGTAAAAAATGTTCAATTCCTTATTGTTTTGTACCAGTTTTCCAAAATCAGTTCTAACTGCCGTGCCGTTTCTGGAAAGGTGGCGGTACGGCTACACAATGTGTAAGAAGGTGCAAACATGTTCCTTTTTTAACTTTGATTAATATACTGGGCTATTGTCGTTGTTACTATTAACGTGCTTCCCGTCTTCAATACCGGCCAGCAATGTAATGAAAAATGTCAAGGGTGTGATACCCCCTTTCAGCCACTAGATGGCAGCAGCAGAAGTTTACAGATTAAACTCGAAGCTCGAAGCTAAACCATATAAAAATGTCAAGGGTATGATACCCCCTTTCAGCCACTAGATGGCAGCAGCAGAAGTTTACAGACAAAGGGAAACGCTCTCCCTTGATTTAACATATAACAGACCTCTGGCTTTTAGCTTTCAGCCTTGGTCTGTTATTTAACCCCAGTTTTAAACGGCGACCCGATCTAAAATATCGTGTTTCCAGGTTTTTGTCGTGCAGGAATCAAACCTCGCAACCAACAAAACTGCACCGTCTCCACGCCACTCAGGAATAAACTACCTGCAGATCTGCGCCAAACTGCTCTATTTACGTTACGCAGGACTTTCCGTCTACCTGGCGATCAACGTTTACGTTTTGTATATAACTTTCCTAACATAGTAAAATATGCATTGTATATTCCATTTAAACTTTAAAAACACTGTGAAACGCCTACAGACAATCCTAAAGTTTTAGCATATCCAATTACAGACAGTCGAATTTCATAACAGGCGTCTGCGTACCAACCTGCCGATTGCCTGAGATGTTTGAAAGCGTTTATTCCCGACCCATTCTGGTCGTCTGGATTCTTCCTCAGCTTCGTTATATCTGGCACGTCGAGGGTCACCATTTGTTAGAGATTTAAAGGGATATCTGGTCCGCTTTTCAAATCTCCGTGCGTCCCTATCAAGCTAGTTAATACAGGAAGGAATCCAGAGCTACCAAGTAACCGTTAATCTACTTTAATGGTAATATGACAATGCGATACAATCAATACAGTACAAATTCAATACAGTTAATCTTTGGGATCCCGAATTTACCTGCACGTGAGCCAGCCAGAGGAAAGAGGCTGAACACCGCGTGTGTGTCTGTGCTTATACTCTTTGACAATGGGAGGAGTTATCAGATCCTCCCATTTGGACCTCCTTGATTGGCAGCCCCAAATATCACAAACACCTTAGACCTTAGGTTTCCCCAATCACTGTAGCTAGATCTAAGTTGAATGCAACTCAAGACATGCTCTCACCTTCCCCCATCTTCCTTTGTCCTCAAAAACACATGTCAACAGGCCCCAAATCCAGCTCACAGTTTTACCCAAATTATTCCCATTTTAAGCTTATCCATAGTTTGCTAACATGAATAAATACAAATATTTCACTACAAGACACACAGTGGTGGTTTTGAGTACTTTGCCTAGTGTTTAAATGTATGCGGACAGATTTAGTAGATACGTTTTAGTGTACCTTCTCATCTTTTTTGCAGGTTCCATACAATATTTGAACTGGTTAAGTGAAGAGCAGAAGCCACTTTTCAAATGTTACACAATCCTTTTCCCATGCCATTGCTGTCAACACCTATCCATGCTGAACGTTGCTAAGATATTATTGATTGGGGTGTGGCCAAAAGTGAAATATGCTTCAAAATGTAACTGACAGAGAGCAGTGCTTTTGTCCTGTGTTTTTACACTGTGTCCGTGGATTTTATTTTATTTCAAGATTTGTAATTACGTCGCTAAACTCCTTGAAAAGGTCCTCTTCCTTTTCTCCAAGGTACATGGCAAGGCAGTGGATGGCTATAGTTCTCTGCGTACTTCAATTGTATTGTGCTATTTTTGAAAAAGGAAAACAAGAGAAATGACCTAAATTAATATATTCTGAATGGGAGACTGGCTGCCAACAACTTGCATTTCTAAATAATGATCCCTCAAGAAGCATGTCCTTGATCTGCTTCACGAGATTCATTTTGAATAAAAAGCGATATCACAATAGTAGGCTACCCAAAGTATTTTTACTCTCACAGTAGCCTCTACTTTGTATCCTCTCACAGAACTATTCACAGTTCAAAGGCTGCTTATTTTGGTCAAACAGCATATTGCCTATACAGTGCAACTCAGTGGCGAGCCGTCAGGGCCCTCTAGGCCCTCTGTGAGGGCCTAAGATATTCTAAAAAATAATATTTGAAAACATTAAAAAAAAACTTTTTTTTAAAAAATATTATTTTTTATATTTTGTTGTTGTTACATTTTTCATTAGTTTTACCAAAATAACTTGATTTAATTGTATTTAAAATAATATTTCCAAAGAAATAAATCCTTCGAATCTGCCTGTTCAGTTTCTGTTGGAATGTGAAGGGTTAAATGCCGTCTCTGTGAGTTACTGTGAAGACGGGAGAGCTTGTTGGTCCCTCTCTACATTCACAGAGGGCCCGAAACTCCGAGAGAGTAATGTCAAATGACAGTACAATTGACCAATCATATCTTCCCTCTAAATGGGCGGGCTTTATTTTCGCGGACTTTATGACAAGTTCCGCCCGCTGTGAAGTCTATGCAAGTGGTGCAGTGACGCGTCCTAAAACCCGGAAGTAAGCTTCGCTCGGATTCCCTCGACAGAAAACAATGGGATTTCTCCATAGGATTTTGGAAAATAGCTCGAAATAAGGTCTGTGGAAAACGAACCTGTTAGATAAAGGCACGTTGTGTTCAGCCGGATAATATCCACATGTCTACCCTACTTTTATTATTTTCGAATCATAAATCTAATCGATAGATTTATGATCGATAGATTTATGATTAGCATACGTTCGTTCATGAAGGCTCACTTCAGTGATAGTGATGACATCGTTGCGAAATTATTAACCGAGTCATTTTCAAGATTGAGTTACAATGATAAACTGGAGTGGCAAAGGATCAGCTGCATGACCCGCCATCAAGTGCTTCATCCAAAAGGACAGGAGGATGGACTTTGTGTTTCAGTGATTTGATCATCAAAGGTAGGCCTAAGTCATTTTCAATGTGGGCCACCGTGCCGACTTAATTCATTTGTAATTGTTACTTGGCTGTGAGTGCCCGGTCATGATAGGTGTTTATATAAATGGTGTTGTTCTGTGTGGTAGAGGGTTGCTGTCATTGATGCGTTTTGCACCCCGGACCGCTGTTTTGATATTCCACTGAAGTATACGTTGAGACATATCTCTTCTTTTTTTTTCTCGAGGGAAGGGGGGTTCAGAGGGCCTAGGTATAAAAGTCATGGCTCGCCACTGGTGCAACTACAAGGCTATCTACTGTATTTGAATGACAAGAGATGACACTCACCTTAAAATGTCCTTTGTATATTTCTATTTGTCTTAACTGTGGGAACTTGTCCAGGCATGTTAAGTGGGAGTGGACTTGAACTCCTTAACTCAAGGTGTAAAACAATGAAGTTATCAAGCCAATTGCATTACTTACTACAACTTGAATTTAGTTTGAAGTCAATTAACGCAGAAATCAGAGTTCAAATTACACACAATATTAAGTTGATGTAATTACCAACATTATTACGTCAACACAACTTATAAATTAATGTTTGCAACTTAAAATGTTTATCTAAATCAATTAACTCACATTTTAATCTTGCAACCATGCATTTAATTAAGTGGAGGTGAAAGGTCGCCTGAATTCGTTTTTAGAGTGTAGCAGCTGCTTTGTCTCCTGACAATCCGCTCACCTGCATCAGCTGACGGGCGAACACTTCTTTCACTGTCTGACACTGAAAGAGAAAAGAGGGAAACAAGGATTTATGGATTTCCAAAAACACACTGTACAATTCATTTAAAGGAAAGTAAAATAGATTATGGACCAAAAACAGAGAGATGGTGAATTGAAATGTGCTTGTATACACACACACACACACACACACACACACACACACACACACACACACACACACACACCCACACACACACACACACACACACACAAAAGAACAACAGTAATACTCATATTGTGATTAATGCAGTGCACATTACTAATAATAATAATACATGACAATTATATAGCCCTTTTCTAAAGACGCTTTGACAGAGAGTAGCACAACAAATGAAGAACATATGTAAACAGACAAACAAAAACAAAAAAACAGAAAAAGGGGGCGGGGGTGTGGTCAGTGGTTGACATTAAGCTGCCTCCAGGTGTATGAGTGTGTGTTTTCTCACCTGTGTGCTGCAGCGTAGTTTCAGGTGAACTCAGGTGAGAGGCAATTCTTGTTTTTATGCACCATGACACCAAGTCAAATTCCTCATACTTGTAAACCTACCTGGTAATAAACCTGATTCTGATTCCCGCACTCCTCCACCAGGCAGCAGGGTTTACGCAGACCACAGCGCTTCAGACGGAACTGATGCAGGAGAAAAGTAAGAGGAGGAAGAGAAGAAGGTCCATGTTTTGATTGTGCACAGTAACACATAACCAAACACACCTAAAATAGGTTGATTTACAGCATGGTAGAATACAAATTAGTGTTTCCAAATAAAAACACAGATGGAAAATGTGTTTTTTTAAAGATACTGAGAGTAAAAGCATAGTTGGACTTCAATACAGAAGATTTAACTATTTGTATTAGTGATTAATTGTTCAAATGAATCATCAAGTGCAAATAAAACTTAACAATATGTACCCTATGTACCTACTTTTGGACATCCACTTGCAGCCATACATTTATATATATTTTGATTATCCATAACTATTAATATCTGTTTGTATGTTAACATTTTCATGTAATTATTTTTTTTAATTTTGATATTTTCCAGGTTTCACTCTTATACTGCTGCTTTACCATTAGAATAACCCTAAGGGGATTAATAAAGGTTTATCTAATCTTAAATATGATAATCTCTTTGCATTTCTCCATTTCATGTCATAATAAACGGAAAACATATTTGGGTTTATTGACCATTTGTCAGACAAAACAAGCCATTTCAAGTCAGCATGCTGGGCTCTGGTAAAGCGACTAGATGTCGAATAATTTGATGCAATAAATGTCAGAAACTATAGTTCAGAAAGATTAATTTCTTCACCTTCTGTTCCCTGAAGCGTCCGTCGATGATGCTGCCACACAGGTCGTCCATCCTCTTCCTCTCGATGATGTAATCCAGGACGAGCTCACGGCCAACGGGGGATTGCGACTGACCCAGGACTGACCTGAAGACAGAGGAAAACTAATAATTACGAGTTGGAATTTATACAAAATGGGGACATTGCAGAAGCTATGGAAGGTTATGGAAGGTTAAAGTGAAAGACTAAACTACTGTGAGGAAATGTTGAATATGGTTAATCTATTTGGATAATTATAAGCTGTACTCTGCTCTGTTTGTGGATGTGCTTTTATTGTATTTTTGTTGAATTTGTTAATTTGCAAATGTGTTATATTCTTGGTCTGTACTTTAAACTGATTTCTAGTAACTGCACACTTTTATTTTATTTTTAATTAATTGTGTTGCATTGTTTTGTAATCTGCCATATGTCTAATGTTGTGGAATGTTCGGTTGTGTTTGTGTAATGTGGTAAATGTAAAAAATCAATAAATACATGTTTTAAAAATATATATATATTATTATTTATGTAGATAGTTTTGAGACATGCTAAGGACACAAGGTGATATCCATTCCCCAAATAGCTACACTTTCAATTAAGACTTTGAAAACCAGATGCTCTTTATTTGCTCCTTATAAAAGTTATTGAAGGATTCTGTTCCTCCATTCCTGTTTCTTCTCGTTTATGTAAAAGTAGGTTTTTACCTTGTGTTACCTGGAATAGGTGCAACCTTTTCTCGAGCGACCCACAGGAAATCCCCCACGTTGAGCTTCCTCACATCGAAGCTCACTCCGTTCCTCTGCAGCTCTTTGACCAGATCCTGCTTGTAGTAAAGTCTACCTATTTTTGTATATATTAGTAGAATGCACCGTATTTATATAGTTTATCTACTTTTGTATTTGACTTGCACCATTCTCTTTCTTTTTGGACTATATGTATTCCTTTTAATGTTGTTAGTTGTTGGAAGAGGCTGGAATTTAGGGTTGTTATGACCAAGACCACGTTATTTTGAATCTTGAATGTTTAAATGGTCCCAAAACATTTATTTTATCAGTCCAAGCATAAGTTAAAATATATTGATACGAGAAACACAAACATATGACAAAGGGGAAAATAATGGTACGAATTAAATATATTTCAGAGTAGAGTTACTTTTTGAGATCATGATAATCTTTTGTCCCAGAAGAAGGTAATGCATAGACAATTTTTTAGTAATAATAATCAGGTTATTATCATTTAGTATTTTTGGTATTTATTTTTGAACAGATCACGAGCAAACATCATTTTGCAGAGATTTCACTACATCATATTCTACAAAAAAACTGGAGTCAGCCATATTGTGGTTGTTTTAAAAAAATGGAATGCCTTGACAAAGTTACCCATAATGCATCTTCGTTGTTGCCATGGCCACATCTTCTGCATGTGAGCATTGTGCAGAAATTCAATTTTAGAACACCAAGTGATGAAAAGAGGTGGCATCAATAGTGATGTCATTACTTGGTAACACTTTACGGTAAGGGTACATGAATCATCATGAATCAATGCATGACTTAATGCATGAAAAAGCATGAATTCATTCATGTAGTACTTCATGAACTATCAGTAATGTACAAGGATAAATTGTATCTCATGCATGACTTAATGTAGGAACAATACCTTAATTAATGCATCAACTTAGCGGTATCTCAATCATGATTTCTGAGTTATTAATGATGTTCATGTCTTCTTCATATAGATCTGCAGTTAAAGTGACTGGCCAAAAAAACTGACCAGTCACAGCAATTCCAAGTGTTTTAATCATGATTAACTAAGCATTATTGTGTCATTACTTCATGTTTGTGCCCCTTCCTGCATTTAACATTTCAAATTATGATTTAAAAATACTAAACCTTAACATATCTTACTATGACATCAAGGGTAACTACAGGGGCTAAGTTTGTTTTATAGCAATGTACAATTTTCTTATATGTCGAAAACATAAATGTTTAAATGTACATAATGTATTGAGTTTCTATGTTTGTTTCTCTTAATCAAAGTTCAAAAACACAATAGTGTTTTATAATTTTCATACTTCTCTACCTTTTTCTGATAATTTCTTCTACAAATGATTTTCTGTGAGAAAAACAATAAAAACTGAAATAAGTATTTATTAACACTAGTTAAGTTTAGAGTGCTTTGATCTCAAAACAGAGTGGAAGAGAGCTTGAAATTCGCCCACACAAGTCCCAAAACCTACACTCCTGGGACATAATTTTGAATGAAAAACGTAGGAAAAGCTTTGTTCAAAATATATTTATTTTTTAAAAATAATCTTAAAAATATGCCTCTTGTCTTGAGTGCAAGGAAGTGAAAAAAACTTCTCACATGTCTCCATTAAGGCCCATTGTAAATTTAGCCTCATCGTTCCTCAGAGCACTAGCTGAACACCTTTAGTTAATCTGCCAAAGGAGCCACATTATTGACCCGAAAGTAAACAAAAAGCAGACTGAGACGCTCAGGGTCCTGACATGCTCACAGCGTAGACATTTTACCGATAGCAGCTACCGTTTTTCAACAATAGTTTGAAATGTAAGAGGTTTATTTCTCATTCAGAACAATGGAAAGGCTCTCCTTTCACTGATCACTGCACAACTCCATGGAAACCTTTGATCTCTGCACACAGGTGTAATGATTAGGAGTTTAGCACTGTTGCGACCTTGCTCAAAAGGCCACAACAAAAAGGAGACACAACATATCAACGGGTAGAAAAAGGTGTTTATTTGCACAAACAGTTCAAATCAAGTACGGTGTATACTCATCAGGGCCGGGTGCCTGCAGGAGAAAACAGAGAGGAGCAGAGAGGCTCTAAATAGCTGCAGGACACCAGACCCAGGTGCCCTGAGTCACTACAACCAATGCAATCACTGGAGCCAATGCAGCACAGACAGAACAGCCACACCCTCTACTGATGAACCCACAGGGGCATCACAAGCACAGACACTGACACACAGACTGGAGTTTAACACACTGTCTCAGCCTATACTGTCTGATGGAAACTCCATACACTTAAATATTAAGCTTTATCACTCAGTCAGTGCAATGCATTTGAGCTTTAACAATTTTAATTCAAATCATTTAACTTTTCTGCATTTTTACACCAAGTTCAGCAGTTTTTAGCTAAAAGCAGCTACAATCACCATTCAACTATTTAAATATTCAGCTTTTTCTGCATTTTAAGCTAAGTTCAGCAACACATTTGCGCAGTTTACAGCATTTGCACGCATTTTCAGTAGGAAATGCATTTCATAGTCTCATCTTATTCTCCTTCTTCCGCCACAAATGTTGTCATGCTATACTCATCCGGCAGCGTTGAAACAAAACACAAAAAACACATCGAAATGTGCGGAATGACCGAGATCGGGTTGCTATGTCTTTTATAAGAGATTCGCCTAGCCGTTCTCACGCCAATCACTGACAACGGTGATAATTTGCCCCATAGGAATGAATGGGAAATCCATTTGAACAGAGCTCAAAAACACCCCACTTTGACCCCATACAGATTCCGCATACTTTAACGTAGAACAAAAATTACAAGTTGAAACTTTTCTCGAGACTATGGACTTTATTAGACTACTTTAATTTATTATTTTTTGCTAGCTAGTACGGTTCTCACGTTAAGACTTAGAGTGGGTGACATCAGAGGGGAGAGGAGCTGGAAAATCTGAAGAGTATTTTTTCCAACTATTGCTTGGCTGGCCACAATTTTCACTCTTCATACATCATTTGGTGATCATAATGTAGGGAAATCTGTCACGGCCGCACCGATATGCTCATTTAATCAAACAGACTTACACATAGGCTATAGCAAACAGGAGAGTCATCAGGTGTGTTCATCTGGTATCCGAAATACTCTGGGTGGGATATTTAGCTGATTGGAGTTACAGTTTTTTACTTAGAAGCAATAATGCAGCACAATATTGTCAATACATTCTCTTGACAGGCTGTCTCTCGTTCACTGGCAGGGCGTTGCCGTGGAAACTCTTTGATCTTTCAACACACCTGTCGGTCGTTAACTAAATCCAGTGGTAATCTAAAGATGTTCAGAAACGATGCAGGAATGTGGTACAAGAATCCAAAAATGTAATAGATAAACAGTTCAAATAGTCAGCTAAAAGTGAGCTAAATGTAATTGATATTCTTTGTTGTACCTTAACAATACAACTAATGCTATAAATACTTACTCAGCGGGGGTAATGTTAGCATTGGGACGCGCACTCATGTTTCAGTGACAGTCAACATTTCTCTGAGTTTTTTAGTTTATTCTATCACCTGCCAAGTATTTTTTGAAAATGCCTTTTTCTCAGTTTCCAATGAAGGCTTCTCAGATGGTTCAGTGTGCAACCTATCTCACACGTCAGGTTATTTTCTTTGTAGTAGTAGAGTCGAAGGTGTAGCTGGAATCTTAGCTGGTCTTGTACAATGTGGTCATTGTTGTACTGATATTCAACAACACATTCCTTAGAGAGAATCCTTTATTTCGTTTTCTCAAATTTCAACAGTTGGTGAATGCTATAAGAACGAAATCCAGCACAGAGCAGCTGCTTCCTGTCACACAACTCTGACCTGATATGTTGATCTAATTCCTTGGTCTGATTACTATTTCTACACACATGTATTGAAAGATGCACAGAGGGAGCAGTTGGGGTTGAGGCTGTGCTGCTTGTGAAAAGCCTGTGGAAGCTTGTTGCCATGGATTTGTAGCCTCATGCACCACCCGTTTATTCAGGGAGTTTGGGGATTCATGGCCGGGATTACAACTTCAGAAGGAGCCAACACCAACAGGCGGTCACTCTGGCTCTACAGAGGACAATCCAAAACATGCAAATACTTCATGACAAACAAAACCTTAGAATTATACATTTTGTCATACAGGGGTATAATTATTACATTATATATTACATACTATTTCTTATGTCCTATGTGTAACCCTAACCTGAAACTAATTTGAACTGCTATGTAAACACTTGGACAGTTCCCCTCTGGCTCATGACCTTATTTTAGCTCTCAAATGTGTCTTATTTTATCAGCAATCTGAGGTTTGGCACATGAATTGAAAGCATGCCAGATCGTCCCAAATAAAACCTGCTCAACACATTTTTTAAGCATCAGCCATATAAACAGTCCCAATATAGAGTGTGAAGGGTATAATATATTGGTGGCATATGAGAGAGAACATTTGAAACCTACAGCAATACCTAGTATGTAGACCATATGTCATCCCATCAAGTATTATGAATACACCAGATGCCAGTTTAATTTTAAACCCCAGACGCAAATAAATCGACATAATGACACCAATATGACTCAAATATCAGGCTCATCACCAGGAAAAAATATTGGAATTGTATGTTTATGCAAACCACGCTTATGATGTAAATGTTTTCATGTGTGAAACCAAAAGAAGAGTTTTAATGACAATTTCTGTGAGGCTACATCACTGAGTCACATGACATTATGTCCGTAGCTTACAGTTTATGTCTGTAAAGTATGACATTGTGAAATGATTTTGGGAGCTTCTCTGCCGGATAATTTGGATTTTATGTGGATTTTCACGCCTGTTAGTGAATGAAATGTGTTAGTGATGCAGGCTTGTATCAGATGGACCATAGCAGCTGGTGAGAGAGGCCAATAAAGGAGAAACTGAAGCTTTTAAATTGTGTCCGCCATTGAGGAGAAGATTAAAACTCATACATGACAGTTTCCTTTCCCCGTTCTCAGGTCCTTTTGTGTAAAAGCAACAAACATCACAGTCTGTGTGTGTTGAATGTGTGTTCATCATCGAAGTGGGCTTGGACTATATTTTTTTGAAATACCGACTATCTGTGAAAATGTGAGACATAAGGTAACCAGTTTGTATGGTCCACATGCACGAGGACACATATGCACACTCCTGCTGCCATTTCACCCTGCTCCGCTGATTGACAGTTGCTGGCGGTAATGAGCTGAGATGTGCCGCAGTGGGGAGAAGAACGCATGCTTGGAAACATGGACTTAAACAATACAGGTTTCAAACTAAACTATTATAAAGATCTGCTTTCCAAGATATTTTATGAAATATAAAACACACAGTGTGTTCTGATTTGAATATGATATATTAATTGTACTTCGATGATCATATACTGTAGACAAATAAAAAATGTATGCCTTGGAAAACAATATAGGAAGGGGCAGAAATGAATGCTTGTAAGAAAATAAGGGTATATTATAGTTGCAATGTATCAATGGCAATGTAATTCAAATGTCTATTCAGTTGTAAAAAAAGTATTATTTTTCACATTTTCTTGCTCTAAAATGCCACATTTAGCATTTAATTGTGCTTCTGTCATACCTGGGTTGCGTTCCAATAGTCCATTTAGCTTAGGAACCTTCCTAACCAAGTCAAATGACCCGGAAGTACGTCACTGGCAGCCATGATAAGTGCCGTTCCAATTCTCCAAATGAAAGGAAAGGAGGTTTCAAACTTCCTTTATAACCTCCTTTAGCTTAGGAACCGCTGGACCTCCCTTACCGAAAGGAGAGGAGAAAATGCTGCCCCACAATGCATTGCAGCTGCAGCATTTGCCGTCACTCAACAGTCACGGAAACAATCGATTATGACCGAGAAATTATATCATGAAAGTTACGGTGCTTATTAAGCATTTTAAAACGTATGTGGTAAGTTGCCAAAGTGCTTTGTTTTGAACGTAAGTTTTTACTGAAATGATCAAATAAAGTCAACATCTCACAGTCTTTACTGTGCTGTGTGGGGTTTGTTCAACTTTTAAAAGATGTTTGAATGGTGATATACACAGTGATAGATGTTAAGGACTAACGTTTATAATAAATACATTTGTATTTATTTTAAGATATTTTCACAGTTCATACAATCATACGTATTGGGATCATTTGTATTAATGTGGACCGGAGGGAGAGGGTGACGAGCATAAGTTTCACTTTCCTTTTTTATTTAAATTCCAACTTTGGTCATGAAGAATATGTTTCTCTGTTGTCCACGTTCATAAAGCATAAAGCAACAGCATCCGAGCACGGTGCAGAGTCTCTAGATGAGTTTACAGTAGTCCCTCGTTCTTATTATACATCCATTTTGTAGTCCTCTGTATAGAAAACTGTAGTTTCCATGGTTTCCCCACAGCAGCAGACGCACATTCATGACGTCCGCTGGCGCATCATAAACACGTCGGATAGTGAAAGTGCAGTCGGATTCTCTAAAGTACTGGGTTGCGTTCCGATAATCCAAAAATCAGCTCCTAAATTCTAACCCTATCTCCTATTCCTTGACCTCTGAGTGAAACGTCACAGGGTTAAGGGATAGTGGATAGGAGAATTCAAAAGGATTTAGGAGAAGAGACCGCGGTACTTTAGAGAATCCGACTGCACTTTCACTATCCGACGTGTTTATGATGCGCCAGCGGACGTCATGAATGTGCGTCTGCTGCTGTGGGGAAACCATGGAAACTACAGTTTTCTATACAGCGGACTACAAAATGGATGTTTAATAAGAACGAGGGACTACTGTAAACTCATCTAGAGACTCTGCACCGTGCTCGGATGCTGTTGCTTTATGCTTTATGAACGTGGACAACAGAGAAACATATTCTTCATGACCAAAGTTGGAATTGAAATAAAAAAGGAAAGTGAAACTTATGCTCGTCACCCTCTCCCTCCGGTCCACATTAATACAAATGATCCCAATACGTATGATTGTATGAAAATATCTTAAAATCAATACAAATGTATTTATTATAAACGTTAGTCCTTACCATCTATGATTCACTGTGTATATCACCATTCAAACATCTTTTAAAAGTTGAACAAACCCCACACAGCTCAGTAAAGACTGTGAGATGTTGACTTTATTTGATCTTTTCAGTAAAAACTAACGTTCATATTTCTCTATTTGATTATAATACTGATGAACGTTCAGAAAAAAGCACTTTGGCAACTTACCACATACGTTTTAAAATGCTTAATAAGCACCGTAACTTTCATGATATCATTTATCGGTCATAATCGGTTGTTTCCGTGAACGGCCGACTGTTGTGATGGCAAATGCTGCGGCTGCAATGCATTGTGGGGCAGCATTTTCTCCTCTCCTTTCGGTTAGGGAGGTCCAGTGGTTCCTAAGCTAAAGGAGGTTATAAAGGAAGTTTGAAACCTCCTTTCCTTTCATTTGGAGAATTGGAACGGCACTTATCATGGCTGCCAGTGACGTACTTCCGGGTCATTTCACTCCGTTAGGAAGGTTCCTAAGCTAAATGGACTATTGGAACGCAACCCTGCAGTCTCTTCTCCTAAATCCTTTTGAATTCTCGTATCCACTATCCATTAACCCCGTGACGTTTCACTCAGAGGTCAAGGAATAGGAGATAGGGTTAGAATTTAGGAGCTGATTTTTGGATTATCGGAACGCAACCCTGGTTCCAAAATCCAAGATGGCGTGAGCCAAAATGGCAAATTAATTGTTTCAAAATCGAGTTCACAAACAAATGGGTTATATCACGTCCACTACACAGGATTTAACACAACTGCCAGTGTTTCCGCCAGACCAGGGCTGAGAGGATGTCCACCCCGAGAGCGGAATTTTGACTTGAGCCGTCCCTTATAGATACTGTCTCTTTACGTTAGTGAGCCATAGCCGCGGGAAGTCATTTTGCTCAGGGGGTGCTGCTAAATGTGGGGCGGAGGCCGCTTAAAAAAAAAAGAAAAAAGGCGGTGCCTGGCCGGGCCCGGCTGTCAGCGATACGAGCCGCATAAATTGTTTGTTAAAGGCGAGACACCGCAGGCAAAAACATCGTTTTTCATGCACTGGTCAATTTTGAGATGTTGTTTATTTTACTATAGTTTGTCTATTTGCGTCTGTATAGTTCTCCTAGATTCACCAAAAGTTAGCATTCTAACGTAACATAAAGTACCGCGACCGCTGTGTGCACCATGTCAACAGAGATATCGTTGGAAAGCTCCGTCTCTCCTGCACAATCTCATCAGATCCAAATATGGTCATTTCCTTTGTATCATCAACCAATCGTGAAAGTATAAAAGGGTCTTAAACCAATAAACGAAATCTCATTGGCTGGTGTCAATTTCTGACAACGTGATTCGTTCAGATGCGTCACGTGGTGTGCTAAAACACTTCCTGATTAGCTTTCCGCTAGAAATTAAAATCTCAAAATGGCAAAAGAACGGCGAAAAAAACGTTCACAGAGAAGACGACAACAAATGTCATTTGCACGAAGCAAGGTTATACAAAAAACAAATGACCCCGAACATGAAATACCTTCACGGAGTGCGTCGATGCGCAAGCTGTCATCCAAAGAACAGGAGGGTTTAGCTAGCGCCTCACTGCAATCTTTAAAGGTCGTTTTCTCAAAATGAGTTTTTTCTCCTACTCTGAGTTCGAAATTTCAACTTCATGCATACACCAAACCTTCCAGTTATATTCTTATCAATATTATGAAGGCTTTTACCGAAGGGTTTGTTCATATGTCATTCATAGCCTGAATTATATAAGATTTTATACCTAGAAACATGGCGAAAATTGATATTTTAGGGCTGTTGACAGTATTTTCTGATTTATGGAGTGATAAAAAGAGATATCCAAAATCCCTTCTGTAAAAGCCTTAGATGCTAATATGACTACAAAATGAAACGATAATTTTGAACCTGGCTTTATCCAAAGTTCAGATTTCGGTTCCTGAAATTTGTTAAAATATGCGCAAATTTAATGAGATAATGGATCATTTGCATATTCAGAAAACTTGTAGAACAAGAAACAATTGCCTTATTGTAGGTAATTAACTGGAGAAATTTCTAGCTGATATCTTTAAGTTAAAAAAAATTACCCTATTCACCTGGTGTCTCGCCTTAACTGTTAGGCTTAATAAACAATTATAGACCTACATCACTTAGCAACAGCTGCACATGCCCACATGCTAACTATGGGTCTTAGTACATAACATTATAAATAGTCAGAAAATATTATTTACAATATTAATAAAACTATGAATTCAATTTTAACTGATTGACAAGGCAAAACACTGCACAGCGGCAGCAGCATTAAAGGAAAAATCGTCTTACGGATTTTATTTATTTGGAAAATAAATACAAGCCACCTGACTGATACAAATATATACTATGACTATTACATTATACAGCTAATTTTATTCTAAGTAAAATCATAACTATTTGATGTAGTTTAATCATTTTTATTTAGGTGGTCACTCAGTTTTTCAAATGTACACCCCCAGCACCCCTACTTCCCGCGGCTATGTAGTGAGCCGGATCATTTGGCTGTTTCGGCTCCCAAACGGCTCTTCATGTTACCACAGTTTACCATGGAGCCTCAGTTTCGCCGCTGCGAGGCTCTGGTGCTCGCTGCTCACGCACGTGCTCCACTAGCACCGCTCATCACGTCCAAATCGCGCACGTTCCGTGTTGTCCTGTAGCAGGCACCGCCGATGTCGGGGAGACGATCTTCAATACTCCGAAAAGAATCCCACCAGACTCCTTTGCCCCAACCAACAGAGGGACGTCCTTGTCCTTTTTCGTTATTTCAAGCGATAAAAACTCTCGATCTTCTCTCGAATTATTAATATTTTTGGACGCCCTCGGCTCGCGTTCAGGGCGTCCCGAGCTGAATAAGGGCGTCAAATGACGGCATGACGCCCCCCTGGCGGAAACGCTGACAACTGCTGATCCTGGCAGTTTCCAATGGCAGATATTTGGTCATTAACCACAAGATGAACAATTAGTTTAAAATTCCTCCTTTTGAGACAGAATCATCTATTATACATTTTGTTCAAGTTAATGAAAAGCATTCCAGAGCAGCAATTTGAAAAAAAAGTAATTCATCTTGATCCCTGTCCGTCCACCCCCATTCATCCTTAGGAGATGTTAAAAGAAGTGAATGAGTGACATTCTGTCACAGCAGGCAAACCACATCTCAACATCCCATCTGATAGAAAATGGGCAAGTGTTGCTGAGATTGACAGCTGGTTTCTCATTTCCTTTTCTTACTGACGCATTTGAGCATCTTACCAGCAACACCTCAGGAAATACATTATTTCTGTAGTGGCTGCTACAGGGGAAGTGATAGTCCTGGATGAATTACATCACAGCCTTAGCCTGAAACGAACAACGTACTGCAAATCTACTCGAGTACTCGTCCAACTCTGAGATACTTTTTTATTACATTTTTACATTATATGCTTCCCCAAATGTCTACTGACCTCTTACTAACTACATTTCTGAGGAAGATATTGTACTTTCTACTCAACTGCAATTATTTGGCAGTTATGATTTACTTTGAAGATAAAAATAGAAATCAAAAATCATCCATCCTCCCCGATACAGACTTTGACACTTTTGTACCATCACCTGAGTTCCTCTTAGCCACAGCTCTGTCACCGTAAACACGTTGTTTTTTGGGTACTTTCTGAAGATGCTATGGTTTTGCTCGTGAGGACTCCCTCAAATGTTTATAATTTTCTAGTTGTAGAACATTAAAGGTCATGCACCAGCAGCTTAATAGGCTTGTAACCTTTTTAACATTCTGCCTGCTGTTTTGCCGCTCAAACAAATGTTGCTATGGCAGGTAGTCTACAGATAGAGAAGTTCAACCACACAGCAATATACAGTATACACCACTGGTTATAAATGACGAAACTGCACTGGTTTTGGGATGACTAGAAAACAAAGTTAGTTGCAAGAAGTGTAATGGTGGGAAGCCCAAATGTCTTTCTGTTGGGATTTCCAAATTAACTTCTAACACTTATAGTCCCAAATATATTCTTATAGATATATAGTTTATGTCAGTGTCTTCAACTTTCAGATATGTTGGATATCCCTGTTTTCTGTTGAAGTTCAGGTAAGGTAATGGTGGTAGCACTTTTAGCTTGAAAATTGCACAAGATAGTTAAAGGTATTTCTGCAATTACTTTTTCCCCTTTCATCGGTTCATCACTCTCATTATACGTTCCAGATTAATTCCTTCTGCTCTCTCACTTCCTGGCAGCGTTACGTCAGCCAACCTCCCCTCGTTCCTTTTCCTTTCATTATGTCCGACTTCATGTTCGACTTGAAATGTGTTATCAAAAGAGTGCAGGTGCTAACATCACATTCCAATACAAATGAAAATGAATGTAGTTATAGCAAAACTGTAGCTATGCTTTCAAAGAGTCAGATCATGTATTGCAGTTGTATTCATATTCATCCTAAAACCTGTTGGAGATTAAAAGGGATATCTGATCCGCTTTTCAAATCTCCGCGCGTCCCTATCAAGCTGGTTAATACAGGAAGGAATCCAGAGCTACCAAATAACCGTTACTTTAATGATAATATGACAATACAATACAATCAATACAGTACAAATTCAACACAGTTAATCCCTGGGATCCCGAATTTACCTGCACGTGAGCCAGCCAGAGGAAAGAGACTGAACACCGCGTGTGTCTGTTTATACTCTTTGACAATGGGAGGAGTTATCAGATCCTCCCATTTAGAGCTCATTGATTGGCAGCCCAAATATCACAGACACCTCCGACCTTAGGTTTCCCCAACCACTGTAGCTCGATAAATTGAATGCAAATCAAGACATGCTCTCACCTTCCCCCATCTTCCTTTGTCCTCAAAAACACATGTCAACAGGCCCCACATCCAGCTCACAGTTTTACCCAAATTATTCCCATTTTAAGCTTATCCATAGTTTGCTAACAGGAATAAATACAAATATAACTCTACAAACCACACCAACTTTCATTTTTATGTACCTTTGAATGCACCTGCTCAGAAGTAAAACATTTTCCCCACAAAACTGAACCTAATTAATTGCATTAACCTTAAAGCCAGTGGAATTAAACTACCGTCATTACATCCCATCAATTGAACAATTCTCTCTCAATAGCGATTACAGTGTGCAGTGTGCTTCCAGGCAATGCTACAGAAACAAGATGTAAAAGATGATATTTGGAATTTGAAATCCTCATGATTGGACAGATCCAATCACAAAATAAAGTAGACATCCTTTACAGGAGGGTTAATAATATACAATCCATTAGCCTAAACCAGAGCCGTATAATAGAAGAGTTATGACATCTCCGTTCACTCCAATGGACCACTTTTTTACAGCAATGGCGGATCGTGGAGCCTCTCATTCGTTCCCCGGAAGTTAGCGCCAAGGCTAGCAGAGCGGTAGAGTTGCAGCATAATAACCGTTCGTGACTGACTTTTAAAGGTAAGAAGAAGTTTAAAGATTTATATTGCGGATATTATCAGTACATCTGATTCAATTGAACATGTGTATTAAAGGATGTCAGTGGATTATCCCTAAATTAGTAGATTTAGGGAACGTTTACAGATAACAGATCAAGCTAGGATACCGAAGCAAGTTAGCAACACACGTTGAACAGCCTTTTAATTGTAAATTCCGTTCTCTTAATGTCATTTGGTCCAACGTTGTTGAATTAGAGAAGAGGGGCTTCTAAACGGGATTGTATGCGGGGGTGGAGGGAGTTAAATATTAGATAAATATAACTTTGGTGCGTGTAAGAGTGAGTGTTTTTAGCAGAGCCATATTGTGTCCTTGTGATTATGTTGATTATTACCTGCCTGTATAATGTTGCAGCTCAGCTGATTTTGGATTGATGGCAAAGGGAGAGGGACTTAAGTGAGTGTGAAAACACAAGGTAAGTTTAATACGACTGTTTTATATAAGTAAGCATACTAAACATGTATTCTATCACTGTATTATATAAGTAATCTTGTTAGTAACCTACTGTATGGCAGGTGGAGGGGCAGTGATGTTACAGGTGGAGGAGCAAGACTGCAAACTCACAAGACAGAGAAATCAAAGTTTGTTCTCCAGAGATGAGGTTGATTTCACTTCAATGTTTTCATATTTTCTAAAGATGTGGAAATGGCACAAAAAAAAACTTGAGAGCTGTAACCAAGACAACTGTAACAACATGAGTAGACAGCCACCAAGGTTTTTCAAGTCCCTCTCTTACTCCATTTGGCCAACCCAAACTTCCAGGTACATGACGGGACACCTTGCTTGTTTTTGTTGTTTGCGCTCCTCTGGCAGGTGGAGGGCAGTGATCCCTTCCCTTCTTCCCTCAATCTTTGAGACTAATGTAAGTAGAAGACATGGCACTGTAAATGTTCGAACATTTAAAATATTATACCACTTAAAAATAAGAAATATTACTTTTGTTACTAAGAGTTCATACTTATTATACCTGTGTCACCTTTCACACTATCGCTGTGATCATGAGCTATGGGCTTTGTAGATACAGGTCCCGGGGTGAATCGTGGTGCAGGGGCCCTTCTCTTTTTGACCACAGGGCGATGCACGAAGATGGTGGGTATAGCCTCTGCTCTCAGCCTAGTCTTGACAAACTGGTCTGCATCAAAATGTGCCTGCAGAGTGACTTGAGGTTACTTCACACACAGAACAACTGTGTCTGAATCTTGTCTGCCCACATACATATTCCATAGTGGTTGAATACACAGTATTAGAAAACACTTTATACTTACTGGACATGTTACACTCATTACATACTGTATATAAAATATGACCAAGAATGTGAGACAACTTTATAGAAATTCATATCACATCTGTTACTGATGCCATTTGTCATACTTTGTTAAACTCACAAATAATAAAGTTCCATAACTTCAGTTGGGAACAAAGACCACACCTTATCTCCCCAAGGCAATTTCCCATCCAATAGGTGTGCTATATAGGTGTGTATAACCCTTTCTCCTGTCTGTTACTCCCTCTTTCAGCACAAGAACCAGAGGGGGATTCAATGGAGCCTGAATACCTGCACTGAGACCCTCACCCTGCACCCTGAGTCTCAACTCTCAGTGTTTTTCAAGCCTTTCCCTGTTTTTTGTATTAAACAAAACATTAAGCTTTCCCAATGGTGTGGTTTTCGTTTTGTGAAAAAGTGCAAATGCAGTGTTTGTATATAAATCACATATTTTGTTGCTGTTGGTTGTGAAATTGCTCCTGCTTCCTCCGCTCTGTGTCAGTGGGGAAGCTGTACATTCGTACTCCTTTCTCTGAGCGATTGGAGCATCCCCAGGCAGCACAGCAAACCATGGTGGCGACTAGGAGGCAGCACAGCAAACCAGGACAACACGGAGGAAAAGGCACAGACAAACTGCATGATATGCTATTCAATGTTTATTGAATTCCATGTATTTGCAATGGATGTTCCTAAAACAACACATTTAACATCATCATCATCATGCTGCTGCTGCTAGTCCTTTGATAGTCACCTGTCCTTTCTGAAAGCCATAAAGATGACATTAGTCATTTAGATAACTTGTGTCCTCAATTACCATGGTTACTGAAACTACCATGAATTTAAAAAAATGGTAGACATTAATCTAATCTGAATTTTAAAGCATTACTTTAGATCCCCTCCCTCTAAATATATCAATAAACATTAGAAAGTGATGCTCCTGACTACCATACAAGTTTAAGAAGATAATATTGGTTTTAAAGAATTCAAAGCTATAAATAAACAGCAACAGGCTCTTTAACCAAGGCACTGTTAGCCTAACATGTAAACTAGTTGTTCACACTAATCCTAATATTATCACTTAATATTAGCAAATTCTATTTTATTTTTTAAAACATATTGATGTAAATACATACACATATCGATTTGTTGTATACATTTTGCAAATCAAAACCTTTATTCACTAATAATTACCAAAAATCGTAGTTCTATCTCCTGTTATCAATGCATTCACATTGGCCGCCATGAACTTCCGGGGAACGATCCTCTTCTACATGAACCACGTGACGATAACCGTTTTTGGACTTCCGTTGTCGTAACTCTTCTATTATATGGCTCTGGCCTAAACTATCTGTCAACACGTGAGTCATGTTGAGGGCTCTGTCTCTCTTTATTCATTGGAGTATATTATTTGTTTAACATTTTGTGTATGATATTTTTTAAATGGCTATCATACGTAAATTGTATCCATTAAGTGTATTGGTGACAGCATATAGTCTGAATTGGTACTATTGGCAGAAACTCAAGGTTGTGTTCTGCTGTTGCACTTTTCCGTTTCTATCATTTACTGAAGCAAGTCAAAATCATTTTTCATCACAAACATGATTACTGTGATTATACATTCGAACACATAATACTTTGAATACACACATTTTCATACAAAAAAAGTAGATGTTAGTCTTGTATTGCAAATTCAAATAGATTTTGTGTTGAGCTTCATCCTTCAACTGGAGCCAAAACATGGTGACACACAAATTGCGGTGAAAATTGCTGGTTGTGGAGTCAACTCACAAAAACAACCACTTGAATGTGCTCATGTCTGCTGCTCTGCTCATAGATTATTGCTCCTACACTCTAAAAACGAATTCAGGCGACCTTTCACCTCCACTTAATTAAATGCATGGTTGCAAGATAAAAATGTGAGTTAATTGATTTAGATAAACATTTTAAGTTGCAAACATTAGTTTATAAGTTGTGTTGATGTAATAATGTTGGTAATTACATCAACTTAATATTGTGTGTAATTTGAACTCTGATTTCTGCGTTAATTGACTTAAAACTAAATTCAAGTTGTAGTAAGTAATTCAATTGGCTTGATAACTTCATTGTTCTACACCTTGAGTTAAGGAGTTCAAGTCCACTCCCACTTAACATGCCTGGACAAGTTCCGACAGTTAAGACAAATATAAATATACAAAGGACATTTTAAGGTGAGTGTCATCTTTTGTCATTCAAATACAGATAGCCTTGTAGTTGCAATGTATAGGCAATTTGCTGTTTGACCAAAATTAGCAGCCTTTGAACTGTGAATAGTTCTGTGAGAGGATACAAAGTATAGAGGCTACTGTGAGAGTACAAATACTTTGGTTACTATTGTGATATCGCTTTTTATTCAAAATGAATCTCGTGAAGCAGATCAAGGACATGCTTATTGAGGTAGGATCGTTATTTAGAAATGCAAGTTGTTGGCAGTCTCCCATTCAGAATATATTAATTTAGGTAATTTTTTTTCCTTTTTAAAAAATAGCACAATACAATTGAAGTACGCAGAGAAGTATAGCCATCCACTGCCTTGCCGTGTACCTTGGAGAAAAGGAAGAGGACCTTTTCAAGGAGTTTAGCGACGTAATTCAAAATCTTGAAATAAAATAAAATCCACGGGCACAGTGTAAAAACACAGGACAAAAGCACTGCTCTCTGTCAGTTACATTTTGAAGCATATTGCCCTTTTGGCCACACCCCAATCATTAATATCTTAGCAACGTTCAGCATGGATAGGTGTTGACAGCAATGGCATGGGAAAAGGATTGTGTAACATCTGAAAAGTGGCTTCTGCTCTTCACTTAACCAGTTCACATATTGTATGGAACCTGCAAAAAGATGAGAAGGTACACTAAAACTTGCACGGTTGGGATTGACAACATCTGTCCACATGCATTTAAACACTAGGCAAAGTACTCAAAAGCACCTCTGTGTGTCTTCAGGACCACATTGCCATGACGACACACACATGCAGACTCAATAGGTGAAAACAATACCAGCGTTGCTTTAGCAGCTGGTAATAATGGCTCTGAATTAGCTAAGAGTGACAGTTTAAAAATAATGCAATTACCTAATTCATTATCTTTTATGCGCTAACCTATTATTTAATGTGCTTCAAAAGGACATGAATATCGCCTTCATCAGTGACCGGTCCACCCCAGGATCTGACTAATTTAAATTTGTGTTATTTATCTTTTTTTCAAGATTTAAATGAAGCTCAGCACAAGTTCTTAGGATCCCAGGATCTGACCATACGATGGCAACCATCGTGGTCGAGGGAAACAAATGAATGAGCATTCTGCGTTAAATGTGTTTGAAAATAATTACTGTCGGCAGTGTAAACATCTTTGTTACATCTTTTGTTAAATTGATGTGTGTGATCTGCAGATTGGTGGCCGTTGAGAGTTTGTTTCTGTAGTTTTACAAAAACTTTACAGATTTTACATATTTGGCACTGGTTTTAAATATGCAAAGGCCTCTAACTTCGTTGTGATGGCAGCATTTATTTGCTGTGTCCCCATTTCCCATGGTAATATGGCTAATGTGTTTATTTATTATTTGTGGGGCAATTTCAATTTGTGTTATTTATCTTTTTTTTCAAGATTAAAATGAAGCTCAGCGCAAGTTCTTTCAGGAAGACTGGGTGTATATACATTCACTCCGCAGCTGCATATAATCAGCTCATCACAGGCGTTCTCTTTAACCTATTACATTTCACCTCATTCTCCAGCAGCCAATCAACGTGCTGCAGCCAAACTTTAAAATGGTTCTCCTCTCTCCTGCAGTCAGCTGTGATTACAGGTGTTCCACCGCTCACATTTTTTTTTGGTGTTGCCATAAGTTATTCTCTCTCTATTGGTGCGCGGGGCTAATACTAATGCTAATAATGCTAATTCCAGTAAATACAATGGCGGCTTCAAAAAACTTTTTTTTACGGGCATGGTTTGCAATTCGCCCAGCCAATCAGAAATTGGAACTTTTTTCTCCCCAGTAAAGTACCACCTCTCTAGCAGGCACTAAAAAGGGGGTAAAAGTTCTCATGAACTAAGTTCTCTTTTTGGTGTGAACGCAAAATCCCAGGAGCTATCGGAACTAAACGGGTAAAGTACGAGCAAAAGTACTCCGGTGTGAAAGCGCCTATTGTAGATCATGGCTTGGTGTTTGGAGTGTGACAATAGCAATTTCCATAAAGCATGTTACATGATTTATTCTGAACACAACCTTAATTTAGCCAAAGAGTTAACTTAAACATGCATCAAAAAGTTGTTTTGGCATCTCTTGGCATCATAATAAGAGAGTGTGAACCAATACGACCACCACAATTGCAAAAACAATGTCAAAAGAGAGTTGAGTTAACAGTTATCTTTGGGTTATCACCCTTTTATATTACACATATATTTTTCTTCATTAAATATTCAGCACTTCAGCTTTCACTAAAATATTGATTTTACCAAAAATTACCAAAATAAATCTGTTTTATTGAGAATTGAAATGATGTTGTTGGTTGAATGTGCAGTGGCATCTGAGAAAAATATATAACATAACTAAAAGTGGATTTAATGTCAATAAAACATGCTTTATGGTTCGTAAAATATTTACTGTCAATGAAAAACAACTGATCTGAATTTGTAAGACAATAAAACCTACATAATTAGTTTTGATTTATCTGCCAGTAAACAGTTTTCTCCACCCATTGCCTTAACAATTGTGTATTTATTGGCAAGCGTGCACAAATCTGTGTGTAGAAGGAGCTCCCTTGTGTTTGACAGAACAACACAAACAACAGTAAACTCTTTCACAATTTCTACAACCTTTTGTTTTTCACTAAGCCATATATATTTATTGCTTATGTCATCTGTATCTATAAAACACTCAAGTAGATGGGGGCATGCCCTTTAGAGATGCAGTAAGGACAAGATATGGCTATGATAGTAAGTGCTGCATTACTCCTCTGAAATTACACTTAGATTGAACTTAGATGCACTCGTATGTGTCCTTAACAGTAACTACAGGATCAAATGTGGTTGGAAATATCTGCTTGTCACGATGACATTGCAGTTATTCAATGATAATCAATATGTCAGTCTTTGATATTGTCAGTGTGGAAATACAACCACATTTAACCTGTGAACATATTCTTTATAACCTGTTCCCATTCATTTCAATCACTTTGAATAAGAAGCTTAGTAAGAAAACCTGTTGTTGTATGAAGTGAGGGTAAAGACTAGCAGGTGGGTGAATAGATAATAATCAATCTTTCCATTTACACGGCCAGAGTGTTATTATAATAAAGTCCTGAAGAGTCCTCATAAGCATCAAACTATGCTGTCAGCCAACCCAGTCTCACAGCATTTTGTGTTATAGTCACGACCTTTAATCTATTGATTTGTGTTCACCAACACGATTTTCCCCTTTTCTTCGTGTCACACAGAACGATTTTAAAAGCAATGTATTTCTATTGGTAGTATGTTTCGTGCCTGCAACACGTCTTTTTGTCCGGTCGGGTCTTGGAAGACCGGAAGCTGTGGGGTTCATAAAAACATCTTCTTTCTCAATATCAAGCCACGATTATTGCTTTTATTTTAAACCCTATAATGTCGGACTTTTTTTGTCGTCTGTGAGGAAAATAAATGGGGCTCAGAGCCTCAGAATACTGAAATCTTTTTTTCCTTCTAATTTGTTATTCTTTTCTAAATAAAACACTGTTATTTACTCAACAATAACACACAATTATCCTTGTTTTCCATAATCTCGGGCTTTTTTGGCATCCGTCAGGAACTGAATTTCAAAATAAAAATAACCGGAAACAGACGTAGGCCTATATGGGACATTTCGAGCGTCATTGCGATACACAGCCACTGAACTGATTACCCAAGATCCTCAGCTATGGTTTAAGCTCGCTGATTGGATGATTTGGCCGCAATGCACGTTGTTAATAGGCTTGTTTGAGACGCGTTGCGGCTCGCCTCGAAAGTAGACGAGAATAGCCGATCGCAGCCGGGGGGAGGTCTCAAAAAGCTCGCCTGAAGTCGGACAGCTCGGAGTCTTCTTCTTCTTCTTCTTCTTCTTCTTCTTCTTCTTCTTCTTCTTCTTCTTCTTCTTCTTCTTCTTCTTCTTTCTTCTTCTTCTTCTTCTTCGTCTTCTTCTTCTTCTTCTTCTTCTTCTTCTTCTTCTTCTTCTTCTTCTTCTTCTTCTTACTTCTTCTTCTTCTTCTTCTTCTTCTTCTTCTTCTTCTTCTTCTTCTTCTTCTTCTTCTTCTCTCGGTTTTTTTGGCGGATATGCAAACAACTTTAAGGTGCATACCGCCACCTCCGGAGTCGGCTTGACTCGGTTTGCATTTATAAAGAATGCACACATGTGTTTAATCGTTAATGTAAGATATGTACTAAGTAAATACATTTGTTCCTGCTCAAGATTAGATTCAACTTTATTGTTATTGCACATATTACAGGTACTAAGACAACTAAATGTAGTTTAGCTTCTAACCAGGTGCAACAAGCAGTGAAGTGAAAAGTAATGTACACAATCTACAGAATAACATATAGAATGAATTGAATGATGAATAAACAGTGAGGGGTATGAATACACTAGATATACACAGCAGCCTGAGAGCAGTATGAACAGTGTGTATGAATATGCTAATATATATAAAGTATGAAAACGGTAAGCAGTGCGAATATAGTATAAAAATATATGGATATTAATTTAATGATGATAAATATTGTGGAACAATGATGAAAAATGTGAATGGAAGTGGCGACGTAAAACTGACACAAAACAACAACAAACTTTTGCCGAGCCAATTGGAGAGTTTCATTAGCAGCACGGGGTAAAACCCACCAATGAGCGCTCAGCTCGAGATACCAGCGAGTCGTTTCCCATCAAGCATTTCGCTTCCGCAGCCCATGGAGAGGAATTGCTTCGCCTCGCCGCGCCTCGCCGCGCCTCGCCGCGCCTCGCCGCGCCTCGCTCTCAAGGCTGCGGGCGTCTTTGTCCCGCGAGATTTCAACGTCTCATGTAGGCGAGCCTCCAGAGCAAGTCGGACAAAATGACTAACCATCATGCAACGCACGAGGAAGACGTTGATCGAAATTGCGCAGGTCTGCGCAGGTCTTGCTTGTCTCAAACAAGCCTAATGTGATATGAAATCCGAAAAACATTTCGGAGTTTAGGATGGCCGAAGACACTACACTACCCATAATCCCCAGCTATCGTTTGGGACTACAGTCCCCGTGATTAATCTTCAAGCTCTGGGATTGGATGTTGGAGTGGCAGTGCGCCAAGGTTACGCCGAGCGTCAAGCAGCTGTTTGAAATGGAACGAAACCAAGGCAGACTATCCAAAACTGGACTTGAACGTCCCCCTGAACTACACATGCTGGCTATTGTGTTTCGCAACATGTTCTATGGCACGTCTCTACTGAGAATTGTAGTTTTAAAAGACGTTTTCGTTTTTCCCAAAATTAGAAGTTGAGAGTATTAAACTATGTACAGCCCTGGAGGTTTAGGCGATAGGAAACAAATTGGTGTGTACAAATTTAAAACATATAATTAATAAATGGGTGAACATTGCTTGTGTACATAATGCGCAGCATTAATATATATCCACATGACAGCTCATTTGTAATTCTACTCCACTACAATTCAGAGGTTAACCTGGTATTTTTACTCCACTACATTTATTTGAGTTACTTTGCAGATTCTGATTAATGATGTGAAATATAAACAACCCTTAAATCAGACTTTAGTTACACCTGAGTACAATTCAGGGAAGGTGATTGTCAAATGCCAACAATCAGGAGAGATATTTGATAGTTGGTGCTTGAGAAGACTAAACATTTATCTGCAGATTCCTATAAAGTATATTCATTACTCGTTATTAATAGTTAATTAAAGACTGTATATAATGGCTATTTTGTACATCCCTGTTGACTTGAGCCAGCCATTCTTTCCTCCTCTCTGTGTCAGTGGGGAAACTTTACATTCATACTCCTTTCTCTGAGCGCTTGGAGCATCCCCAGGCAGCACAGCAAACCATGGGGGAGACGATATGCCAGGACAACACGGAGGAAAAGGCACAGACAAACTGCATGATATGCTATTCAATGTTTATTGAATTCCATTTATTTACATGGATGTTCCTAAAACAACACATGTATCATCATCATCATCATGCTGCTGCTGCTGGTAGTCCTTTGATAGGCACCTGCCGGTCTCCTGTCCTTTCTGAAAGTCATAAAGATTACATTAGTACTTTAGATTACGTAGGTCCTCTATTACCAGAGGATTACTGAAACCACCATGAATTGTAGAAATGTATCTAATCAGAATTTTTAAACCTTCCTTCCCTCCTTCTAAATATATCAAACATTAGGATGTGATGCTCCTGACTCCCATACAAGTTTAAGAAGATAATATTTGTTTTAAAGAATTCAAAGCAATAAACAACAGGCTCTTTAACCAAGGCAACGTTAGCCTAACATGTAAGATAGCTGTTCACACTGTATGTTTTCTACGTTGTAATGCTATGTTATTTCTATTTAAGATGTTTACATTTTCGATTGTTTAATTATAGTCTTTTAACTGTCTAATGTACAATGCCTCCTTGTCTTTTGCTGCTGCAGCGTAAACATTTCCCCAATTGGTATCAATAAAGTAGGCTACTTCTTATTTTATCTTAATCCTCAAATATTAGCACATTTAAAAAAAGAAAAAACACATTGATGTAACTACACACATATCGATATGTTGTATAAATATTGCAAATCAAAACCTTTATTGACCACTAATTACCAACAATTGCATTTATATCCTGTTATTAATGCATTCAAATCGTGATTCAAATGGCCCGCCACGAACTTCCAGGAACTTTCTGAGTCTCTCTGAACCACGTGACGATCAAGCATTTTGGACTTCCGCTGTCGCAACTCTTCTCTCTACATGGCGCTGGACCAGCCAATCAGAATTGACCTTCTCGAGTTCTCCGATTGGTTGGTTTTGTGGCACATTTGTAACGCTGTGACAACTTGAGCGAGCGCAGGCAAAGCTGAGCGCGCGCAGGCTGGAGAGGTCGAGCGAGCGGGGGAGAGAGAGCGCGTGCAGCGGTCTGCTTGCGCACGCAGCAGGAGTTTTACGAGAGAAAATATATTTCTCTGTGCTCAAAACTGTTCAAGTGCGCGCTCAGGATAGAGGCACAAATATAACGCCATACGGTGTTATCGAACAAATTGTTCAAGTTGTTCGGGCCACAATTTGTTCGGTAACACCGGCAGCAACTTCGTGAACGGTGGCAAAATCTTTGACATGCCAAAAAATTGCCGAAGGACCTTGCGAAGGTTCATTTTCGTGTTGAATTCGTGTGTCAATTTTGCCCTTCGTAAGGCCACCGTGAGGGCATTTTGTTATCATCGGTGCCATCGGGCATTTGCCCCGATCAGAGTGAGGGCGAATGCACCGATGATAACACGAAGATGACACGACTTGACAAGATGCCCTCACGAGTGCCTTACGGCCCGTCTACACTACAGGCGTCAAAAAATGCTTTCAACGCTTCGCCCATTCATTTGAATGGGGTGACGTAGGATATTTTCAAACTTCGCCGAACTGCATTGTGGGTAGCATGGCAAGGCGTTGCAAGCATCGCGAGCGTCTATCGGCGTCAAAAGTTGAACAATGTTCAACTTTTGAGGCTCGATGCTTGCTCGAAGCTGGCGTCAGCCAATGGAATCCCGTTTATGCAAATCTGCCAGTACAAGCTAGCCAATCAAACCGCGTGTATGCAGGTCATTTCCTCATATTCAAAAAATGGAGGGAAAATTCATTATAGCGGTAGTGAATCACCCGGTGCTGTATGATCAGTCTCTGTTTATCTACCGGGATACAAACCGGAGGAGCGAGGCATGGAGGGAGGTGGCAGAGACAGTGGATGAAACTGGTAGGTTTTCGCCTTTTTGGGGATTTTATATCCAGTTTACTTCGTTTTAACATTGCTATTGCTTTGTATGTCGGGGGCGGGAGATTCATGTGATTGGTTGTTGGTCGCGTTGCTTGCAAAAAATCGCCAAGCCTGACAGACACGCACAGCTTCAAGCTTTTTCGACGCCTGTAGTGTAGACGGGCCGTTACGAAGTTGCCGCTCACGAAGTTGCTGCCGGAGCCTGACGGCCCGTCCACACTACAGCTTCGACAGCTTCAAAAACGGTTTCCAACGCGTCTGCCCATTCACTTTGAATGGGGTGACGTCACTTTTTGCCAAACTGCATTGTGGGAAGCAGAGCGGAGCTTTCCTGGCGTTTCAGGCTGCAAAAGTTGAGCAATATTCAACTTTTGAAGCTTCTGAAGCTTTCGGTGGAAGCGTCAGCCAATCAAATCATATGCCGGTACAAGCTCTAGCCAATCAAACCGCTGCTTGTGTGTCAGGGGCGGGAGATTCATGTGATTGGTTGTTGGTCGAGCTTCAGACACGCCCAGCTCCAAGCTTTTTTTGAAGCTGTAGTGTGGACGGGCCGTGACGGCCCGTCTACACTCGGGGGCGGGAGATTCATGTGATTGGTTGTTGGTCGCGTTGCTCGCAAAAAATCGCCAAGCTTCAGACACGCCCAGGTTCAAGATTTTTCGATGCCTGTAGTGTAGACGGGCCGTGAGAAACTCCACCGGCGGTCATACGATGGCTTAGATGCCCTCACGAATGGCCCGATGTTGCTACGATCAGAGCCGAATTTGAACATTTCCTTTATCGTGTGTCCATCGGGTGTCAATTTCGGGACAGTGTGACAGGGGCTTTATAGGCCTACGTCTGTTTCCGGTGACTTTATTTTGAAATTCAGTTCCTGAGGAATGGCTAAAAAGCCGGAGATAAGAGAATTAAACGAATAAATAAAAACAAGGATAATTGTGTGTTATTGTTGAGTAAATAACAGTGTGTTATTTAGAAAATAATAACAAATTAGAAAGAAAACAAATTAAAATATTTAAAAAAATACAGATTTCACTATTTTGAGGCTCTGAGCCCCATTTCTTTTCCTCACAGACGACAAAAAAAGTCCGACATTATACGATTTAAAATAAAACAATAATCGTGGCTTGATATTGAGTAAGAGCATGTTTTTATGAACAACACAGCTTCCGGTCTTCCAAGACCCGACCAGACAAAAATACGTGTTGCAGGCACGAAACATACTACCAATAGAAATACATTGCTTTTAAAATCGTTCTGTGTGACACGAAAAAAAGGGGAAAGTCGTGTTGGTGAACACGAATCAATAGATTAAATGTCGTGACTATAACACGAAATGCCGTGAGACTGGGTTGTGTCAGCAGCTGGAGTGCCGATCAGTGAGCTCCTTTCTTTTCAAACATCGTTCTGCGGAGGTGGCCTTCAAGTCAGCAGAACAATGTCATGTGAAATTATCTTCAAAGGTACAATGATTAGGATAAAGAGGCATTCCGCTGTACCGAGCCCTCTGCGGTGCGATCACATAACCTGATCAATGATCTGAGGTTGTGATGCTACCCTTTGAAGCTTTTTAGCCACAGCCTGGTTCATCAGGACAAATTAGCCTTCATTTGGTGCTGCTCTGTGATCGTGTGTCTCGTGCCTTTCATTCTCTATCAGCCCTCTGAGACCTGATCTTTTCATCACCATGGCTGTTTGATATGAGCTCTGAGCTCTGGTCTTTACAACACAGAGTGACGCTGACAAAAAGGGACTCACCGTTTTTTCTAAATGTATTGTGCTGGCCATTTTCTAGTGATTCTAGTAAATATCACTTATTTGTATTTACTCGCCATGTTGATTTGTTTTCCTAGCAGCTCTTTGAATTTATGATAAAAAGGTCCACAGCCACAGTGAAATAATGCTTTGTCTTGTGCTTCATGTCTCCCTGACACAACAGACTAGATCTGTCCTGCATACTAAACACAGAGCTGTCCTACCACACTGATGTTTATCTATATACCATTGGCAGACCCAGTGCCTGTCAGTGTCATCCTTTCATGTTTAATCTGCCCCCACGGGCACCATCAAAGACACTGGTTCGGCAATAGTTCAATTAAATCCATGTGGCTAGAGTGAGCCTTGGTTGAGTGACTATTTCCTTTCAATCCAAAACTGGGTCTTTTATTGACACTGTCAGCTCCAAAGCTTGAGTCTCAAAACCCTCAACTTTTTTTAGGAACCATTACATGGGCTTGGTTTATTACTTGGTGGGGATTTTCTTTTGAAATAGAAAATTGCTGTGGATTGAAAAAGATGTAAGGGTTCTGCAGGTCTAAAGGTTCAAAACAACGTTCTCAAACTGTAAATGCAACTTTACCCTTCAAAACGTAAAACATGAAAGGCATAAAAGTGAAAGCTAAAACAGTTTTTATCGATTTTCTTGTCCAGTTGGTGGAAGCGGGACAATATTTTAACAAAATATTGACACATTATCACCTTGTAATTTGATAATGTTGGTGTTTTCTTGGCTTTTGAGAATAGTATTTGTATAATAGATTTTTTTAGGCGCGTTTTAGATCTCCCAGTTGGAGGAAACAGGGTTAGAGACTGAACATGGAAGTTGATAAACCAAAAAACACAAAAGTATTGAGCTATGTAGAGCTAAAGGAACTGCAAGTATGTGAGAGTAATTAATGGTATGAAACGGTGTACCCTCTCATCCTTGATACCAATTTCTTGCAGTGAACTCATCTGGTATTTTAAGGCAAATCTTTTGCAGCCCAAAAACAAATTCTCTCATATACCACCACTTTCAATGATATTCTTTGTACTTCGCTTTGTTTATCCAACATGATTTCATATTTGTAAAAAGTGAAACAAAAATGGAGCGAAGCCTGCAAGCTAGTTCAGGCAGTCAACTTGAGCACCAAGGATGCACGTGATCAGGGCCGTTTCCAGGATTGGCTAAATACCGAGGTCCAAACATGCTAGGGGAGTTCGGGGGTATACCCCCGAGATTTTGGGGATACAAAACAGTTATTATGACATCATAACTACAATCGATGTATGTTGTTTTAAAATTATGCCTATTGTAAATGAAGACTATTGTTATAGATAAATAGATAGATGGGGTTATTAAGCCTACATTATTATTCATGTGAGTGGGCATGAGTTTTGTATCCCCTCCTACAACACATTCATGGAGACAGTCAGGATAATTATGTGTTGGATTGTCACTGATTGCGACCTTTCTCACACAGTCCTTTAACACACTTTAAATACAAAGATATTGATTAGTGGATTCCAAATGTAGAAACAGAATGTGAACAGGGTTGTATGTTTAATGAAGAATACAGACAATTATCCCCTGAACCTGCAGCTCTCCTCGGCTTTCAGAGCTTAAAGTGAGTTTCAACTCGTTGTTTAACTGTTTACTTCACAACTCCACGGTTATGGTTCACTCTCACTACTCTAATTGTGTCGTTCTGGCGGCAGCAAGCAGCTGTTTTCCTTACAAAAGTAACACTGTGGACTACCTGCCAGCAGCAGTAAACAGCAGACACTATTGGCAGCTAGTTGGAGAGCACAGTAGAGCATTTAGCAGCAGGAGACATTTCACTTAGTACTTGATGGGGAGTAAAACAGAACTAAAGCGACATTGAACAGTGGACATACGTTTAATAATTGGTGATAACAAATATGTATAAGTAATTTTGTTTTCTTGTATATCTGCTGTATGTATAAATACACATCTATTTGCTAATAAGTTCACCATATCAACTTAAAAAGGGGTATAAATAATGTGTGCAGGTAATTAAACTACATAAATATAGCGCATAGAATTTGGGAGAAAGAATAAGTTGATGACTCAATTATAATAATAATATATTTTATTTCTATAGCGCTTTTCTTGAACCCAAAGACGCTTACAATTACAATTACGCTTACAATTACTGTTGCCATCCCTGCTTACAGTGTTGACTATATGCACTCAATAAGTAAAAACTAAAATAATCATTAAAAATTGAGGTTTGACATTTCAAACAAAATACTTCACCCCCCAAAATGACCAAATGGACACCTTGCAAAATTGTCCTCCCATGCCTCAAGGCAAACAAAAAAATCCCAAAACAGACATTAGCACGCCTGTCCAGGTGTTTGAATTGTATGTAGAAGTCTATGAAGTTACAGAGTTTAAGCGAGATTCCATTTGTCTGTGAATTAAATTAGATTGTACTGCCCAATAAGTGTGCAATTGATGTCGTTTTTAAAAGCAGCCGCAATGTACCCTAATTCATCAAGAATTCTCCATTCTGTGTTCAGTGCTAGGGCATCCAAGAAAAAGTTTTCTTCAAGAATTCAAGAGAACACTGGATGAATAATTGATATACAAATGGTCTTCCTCTGGTATTCCTTTAAAGAAGAATAACATACCTGGTGCTATAGCTGTTTCTTTAATACACTTGTGGTTCAGAAGAATGGAACAGGTATACATTTTGACAACAGAGTCAGACACTTCACCTTGAATTGTTTCTGCGGGGAGGAATAATCAGGCCCGAGACCTTGTTCATGTTGCACTTATTGCATTTCATTTTATTGTGTGTGTACAGCTGTCAGTAAGTTGCAAGCCTGAGTGCATTCAGACAAATAAATATCCCAACACGAAGTTAACCAGCTTATCAGTCAGACTGTCGGTAGCCTGTCATCAACTGATGTAAATGTAGCTTGAGCCTGCCAACACAAAGTTTCCCTCCAACACCAACTGTAATTTCTCTGTGTAATGAACTGTATACGAGGCTGTCGACAGCAGAGAGAATGATGTCCCTGCTGAATCTGCAGCTGGGGCCAAGAAAAGGCTACAATACATAAATCTGAGGTTTAAGAACAAAGTTGTAAGAGCACCTTTTGCAGGGTCAGAGGATGTCTTTCCATCTCCCTCTTGCTTTTTTCTCTCTGTTTTCTTTCAATTTTTTTGTGACATTTTCAGAACCCGTTGCTCTGTAGCCTCCTTGTGGTCAGGTGAGGCAAAAGCATGATGTTCACAGTAAGAAAGCAGATGTTGAAATAGAGTCAGAGCATCAGTTATTGGCATGTTGGCGCTATGGTTGGCACAAATATCTTCAAACCTGGATAATTGCAAGTTTAAAAAACTGACTATGCAAGGCTCAAGGTTGGCCTGCGCTAAGTTGTGATAAATAGCTCAACATGACCTTACTTTAAATGATGTTATCTTGTTTTAACTCCAGATGCCCTGACTTATTTGTATCCCTCATGCATACACAGACAAATATGCATGTTTCAAGCAAAAATAGAGCTAAAATGTTTTGTATGGGGCATTTGTCAGCAGTTATCACAGTCACCAAAATCTACTGTTACAAAACTTGAATTGTGTTTCACAAAGCAGACCCCAGCTACTGTAACTAAGCATGACATGCTGCAGATGAAGGTGCTTTTCCACGTCCACGGCCTCCAGTTGTGGATGCCCATAGGGAAGAGCCTCGATCAGCAAATTAGGGAATATATGGAAATAAAGTTTGCCGACTTACAAGGCACATGAGTAAACTGCTCTGCCTTGTTGCCTAGTTACCGCCTAAATCCTTCCTATCCTGTATTATTGTTATTCCATCTATTTTCTTTCCTCTTTTATTGCCATTGCAGGCAGAAGACTTGAATGAAGCTGATTACATCACATGCATACGAGTGTGTACATCATGTACTGTATAAGTCTTTGTGCTGTATTTATTTTATTCTGTCCCTGATCCCCTATTCTTTGTTCCCCTATGTTTATTTAACTGCCACTTCAGAGCTGACAAGAATTACCTTCACATGTTTTGAATTTAAAGCCCATTCAGCCAGCTCTTTCAGTGTCCTTTATTTGTTTTATTTTTATTGTATCTGTTCTATCACACATTTTTCACTGTCACCTTTTCCCGTCAGTACTTTTCAACAAAGTCATATATCTGTTAGATTTATTTATCCTTAAGTGACATGTTGTTCTCCAGTTGCTGTGTCCTTCAGAGCGTGAGCAAGAGGAGAAATACTGACAGAAGCATATGCCAGCAGCAGTGTTGACTATGTAGAGAAAGAGGGCGAAACTCGCCTGGTGCCACAATTGTATATGGATTGTACATTAAAAGTCTCTATAAACATTCAGCATGCTGTGCAATAAATATATATATAGCAAGTCCAATACTGTGAATGTGTTTTCAGAATCAAACCACAGTTTGTGCACACAGCTGAGGCGCAGCGGCTGACATGTGGCTGTTGGGTCGAAGATAAATGAAGGGAACTGAGACCCTGTCTGGAACTACAAAGTAGGTTTATCATTGTTTTTACTGTCATTACTACCATTATACTATTATTATTGAAGATGTTATAGGTAATGCATTTTTGTAGGGTTGTTCTTGCAAGGACATTTTATCTTGTATCTTAACCTTGTATGGAACTTTTGTAGGACAAAAAGTGTCTGACGAGTGGTGAAGATTTAAGACTTGTTGCACTTAGTGAATAAAAGGTGTTGCCAATAAAAAAATTCTGTTATTAGTCTTAATATGGCTAAAAAGTGTGAAGTTAATTAAGACTGTGGCTGAAAGCCCTTCAATAATTATTGAATTTGTCGAAAGGAACCCTAGAGAGAAATTACAATGTCTTTGCTTTGCAATATCTTTTCTACGTAACAATTTCCACTTATTTTCTATTGTTTATTATGCCTGCTATTTTAGGAATAAATACAGAAAAGCAATGAAACATATTTCTTGAGAAGGACAATATTAGAAGGTTACTGCAAACACTGAAGCTAAAGGGACCTACAGTATTTACGAAGCCAAAAGCTTTAAACTAACGTGGGGATAATGTCATTTAACCAGCAAATAATTGATGTAACATTTACTTAATGGAGAGAGATATAAATCTGCGAGAGAGCCGAGGGGAGCACATTCAGAACCTGCTCTGGTTTCCTCTCCTGGACATTTAACCTTTGCTGTTTGAACAGAGTTTGTTGAATATGTTGATGAAATTAGCCCCCTCGGATGCGTGCGGCCGGTGTTTGTGCCGTGGTCATGAGTCAGGCGCTGCTCGGGGCAGATGGTGGTCGGAGCGGTGCATATGGTATGATTGATATTCATCAGGAGTGCTGACCCTGCCATGATGCATTCAAGCATCCAACAAACCTCAGTCAGAGTTCAAACCTGCATAATGAATGAGTGCAGAAATTCAAAAACAAAACAAAAGCCATCTTTGGTTCTCAGTTTCACTCCTACTTCCCCTCTCTCGTGGTTTGTTAGGGAAAATATTCTGACAAAATCTAATGTTTGTTCGGGTTGGGAGACAAACTGTAGTGCTTATCATTTCAGTCAAAGACGGTTGCTTTGATGAAGTGGTGCAGGGTCAATCAGCAAAGATCTGGTTTATTATTAAAAGAAAATACACCGCACTCAGCCATGAAAATGATTTATCAAGTAGGAAAGGAAAGAAAATAGGTACCAGTTCAACGCTGCAGACTGCAATATGTTTGGATTTGTTGGCTGAGAGAGGTCTTTGATATCTGGAAAACATTTGTTGCTTCAAACTACTTTAGCTGCTTTAACCTGTCATATTTACTCGGGGTGGGAATAGTTTTGGTGCAATCCACTCCATAATGCCCTGCCAACATTTTTGTTCTCTGTAAATCAAATAAATATGAGAGTAAGTAATGCTATTATTTAATGATGCTAACAGCATTGATGTTACTGTACAGCAATCTATAGAAACAAACACACACACAAATTGTCTGTGTTATTCCCACAGTATAAAACATTACATTACATTACGCGCAACGAGTCGTTTGGCTGATGCAGAGCGTAGTGCACGCGCTGGGGTGTACGGTTTAACCATGTCCTGGATGTAGGAAGGGCCAGATCCATTCGCAGCATGGTAAGCAAGTACCAGTGTCTTGAAGTGGATTCTAGCAGTTACCGGAAGCCAGTGAAGGGAGCGGAGGAGCGGAGTGGTGTGGGAGAATGTAGGAAGGTTGAAGACCAGACGAGCCGCTGCATTCTGGATGAGCTGCAGAGGTCGGATGGCACATGCAGGTAGACCAGCCAGGAGGGAGTTGCAGTAGTCTAGGCGTGAGATGACGAGAGCCTGGACCAGAACCTGAGTCGCTTTCTGAGTCAGCTGGGGACGTATCTTCCTGATGTTGTAAAGCGTGTATCTGCAGCAGCGGGTTGTAGCAGCTATGTTTGCAGTGAAGGACAGGTTGTTATCTAGGGTCACACCCAGATTCCTTGCAGTCTGAGTCGGGGAAACAACTGAGGTGCCGATGTTGATTGTTAGGTCAAGAGTGGGACAATCTTTTCCCGGAAGGAAGAGCAGCTCAGTCTTGTCAAGGTTGAGCTTGAGGTGGATGAGCAGACATCCACTGAGAGATGTCAGCTAGACAAGCAGAGATGCGTGCAACGACCTGGGTCTCTGAGCGGGGAAAGGACAGAATTAATTGGGTGTCATCAGCGTAGCAGTGGTAAGAAAAACCATGCGGGCTAATGACTGATCCGAGCGAGTTTGTGTACACGGAGAAGAGGAGGGGACCAAGAACAGAGCCCTGAGGGACCCCCGTAGTTAATTGACAAGGGTCGGACTCAGACCCTCTCCAAGTCACCCTGTAGGTACGGTCTTTCAGGTATGAGGTGAGGAGGGAAAGTGCAGAGCCTGAAACTCCAAGTTTTTGGAGAGTGTGAAGGAGGATCTGATGATTCACCGTGTTGAATGCGGCAGACAGGTCCAACAGGATGATGACAGAGGAGAGGGATGCAGTTTTGGCAGTGTGCAGTTCCTCCGTGACAGCAATGAGAGCAGTTTCTGTGGAGTGACCTGCCTTGAAACCAGACTGGTGCGGATCCAGAAGGTTGTTCTGATTGAGATAACAGGAGAGTTGTTTAAAGACAGCGCGTTCAAGTGATTTAGACAGGAACGGGAGGAGAGAGACAGGCCTGTAGTTTATAACATCAGACGGGTTGAGAGTGGGTTTCTTTAGGAGAGGGTTTACTCTTGCCTCCTAAAAAGCTGCTAAACTGCTAGTTAGTAGGCAATTCATTATAATGTGCTTTGGTGCTTTGTTTGTTGCAGTTATATGTGTAAACTATCATGGCATCGTCTTCAATTGCAGAACCAAACACACACAAACATACACACATATTGGTAAATAAGAATTCACAGGATAAACCCCCTGAGATGTGCCAGCTTGTTTTCACACATGCAGACAGACACACCTGGTACACTGTATGTAAGCATGTGATACCTGTGAGAATGTGTCACCTCACTCTGTTCCCACTGGCTCTGAGGATGGATCAGTGTGTGTGCGCGTGTGCGTGCACGTGCGTGTGTGTGTGTCTGGTGTGTGTGTTTGTATGTGTTTTTGTAGTGGGGAATGGAATATATCTGGGCTTCCCTGCTGTTTTTTTTACTCTTTACAACATGTTGTTATCTTCTATATAAGAGATCAGAGTAGTTAATTTGACATCATTGAAACATTATATGTTTGTGTGTGTGTGTGTGTGTGTGTGTGTGTGTGTGTGTGTGTGTGTGTGTGTGTGTGTGTGTGTCTGTGTGTGTGTGTGTGTGTGTGTGTGTGTGTGTGTGTGTGTGTGTGTGTGTGTGTGTGTGTGTGTGTGTGTGTGTGTGTGTGTGTGTGTGTGTGTGTGTGTGTGTGTGTGTGTGTGTGTGTGTGTGTGTGTGTGTGTGTGTGTGTGTGTGTGTGTGAAGGGGCGAGAGGAAGGGGAGGGATCAGGGACAGGTGCTTAAAAGAACCCCTTTGACTCATGGTCTCTTCTCTAATTAAGTTTAGGTTCTTTATGTGCATAATGTATGTGCATTTGTGTGTGTGTGTGTGTGTGTGTCTACTTATCTTCCATGGGAAAGGTTTGCATTTACCACTCCCTTACCCTTTGATAATCTATATTATCTCTTCTGAAAGCCCATTTAGTCCGCTCAAATCGGATCAGAGATCTTTGAAAATTCAATTTGGTGGCAAAATAATATATTTATTTCATAGCATTTGTCTTCTTTCTTTCAGATAGTGTATGTTTTGTTCTGAATTCTAGCAGACGCCCCACTGAAACAGTTAAGTTAATATTATCAATTAAAAATATAAGAAAGTATTTGTAGCAATGAAAATAACATTTTGTGTGCTTTTCTGTTCTATTACAGTTAAATCAACTGACGTTAAGAAATGTACTATATCCCTGATATTAAAGGAAGACAACACTGACTGCACCAAGTACTATGTATAGGTACAAATTAAACTATAGGCGGATTTTAAAAACCTTTATGATAGTATTTATGTTGTGGATACATGTGCTGTTGTATACATGTAAGGCTGATCTGCAAATGTTTGAAGTATTATAAGTCTGATCTTCTCATGTAAAGGCTACATTTCTGAAGAATGTTTTCACCAGATCTGTTGCTGCATGTTGGGAGATTTACAGCAGTGTACAGATTGATATAAAACAGAGATGGTTTATTCTCTGTGTGTAAAAATAAGCCTGTATTCACCAGCTGGGAAGATGGTCTTTACCCTGAGTGGGAGTTGTTGGCTGAACAGAAAGAAAAGAGAGAATTATTTTAAGGATGATACTGGTGCTGGTGAGAGATTGTTTTGTCTTTTGTCACACACCATTACATAGTTGGGTTCTTTATGTTAGGGATTTACTGTGTGTCTTTATTTCAAAACTGCTTGGGTGAAATGAGATTTCTCAAAGTCCGTTTTGATTTGTTTTGCAATTTGTCACAAAGGCTTTCTTTATCAGTGTTCAGCCCCATTGTGTTTTGTTTAATCCAACAAGTGATGTAAGACTTGTCTATCAGGGTGCAGATTGATGAGGAGATGGGTAAATGTGAGACATTATAAAGTGATTGTGATGCCTACAAATTAGTTACAATTTAGCCATATTTAGGGATTTATTTCAATATGGGATAGCAAGGGACCCTTTCTGCTTTAAAACACAATTACCTTGCACATGTATTGACTCTACAGTTTACTGATTGCATAAACACAGCAACCAACCTGAAGATGTTTGTTTCAAATTTGTTTTGAGCAGAGATATTGTCCAAGGGACTGAGTGCATCCAGTCCAAATGTACACTGTCTGCCTGCTTAAGCAAGTCGAGTCGTGCCTGCCACCCACAAGCTATCTTCCACCTGCTGCCCACCTACATCGACAATAGTGAAGCAGAGCGCGGGACAAACACAAACAGACACAACAGATTGCCACGCTCTTCAGATTAACCTTTATTCTCCCCGATGAGACCTGTTGTCTTTACCTGTGAGTGCTCCGCATTCACAACAATATGGACACCACGGTGAAACTATACTCACCTTTTCTTCCTCTCACTGTGAGTTAATGCTACATGATCACACTTGAAAGCTCTTGAAAGGCAATTAAAAGTATGTGGTTGGAGCAAGTGTGTTTCCTCGAGCCGCATTTAAGGGCTCACACAAAAAACAAAGCATTTGTTTTCAGACAATGTATGGCAACGATTCGTTATTTGTACTGCATTATCCCATTAAACCCAACTAAGTCTTTGTTATTTTAATGAGCACTCCTAAGTGTTCACTTTACTTTTCCTATCACAGCACAACCTGCAATCATGGAGAGAGTCAGGGAGGGGGAGAGGAGGGGGAGAGGAGAGGAGGGGATCGGGTTTCTCAGCCGCTCTGTACCCTAATCCAGGATTTGGAAACGGGATGAGAAGAACGCAGGTAAGGACAAACACAAGTAATAACAGCACCGACATGGGATTGGTACGTGGTGGGGGGGGGGGGGGAGGGGTGAGCAGCTTGATAGGAAATAGGGGGGCCTCATATGTCCAGAGAGGGGTGGTGAGCTGTAGGTGGGTTGTATATAAATACCTGCAGTAGAACAAGGGCGGCAAAAGGCTGAGGGTGGGACAGACACTGGTTGATCTGCATCTGTTGTGGAGAGAAAAGAGACAGAGACGTGCACTGCAGACGCCTCAATGAGGGACAGTTTGATAGTTGAGAAACACATTTGAACAGATCCATTAGTAACCTCATCACTATTCACCTTCTAGAGTTTTGGCTGAAGGTACAGATGCGGCGTAGACTTCGATGAGTTCTGACTGAAACATCCATTTCCCTTTGAGAGGAAAAAGGTTACGGTTCACAGTTTTCCACCTGCGCTTCCCAAGTATCTGAAGTGAGAACTGTGCTTGGTTGAAATAGGGAGAAAAAGGTTGAGGAAGACAAGAACAAACAAGGCAGAACAAGAAAAGGCTCAAGAACAAGAAAAGGCTCAAGAAGACGAAAGGCAAGACACAATTAGGGACATTTCAAGAAGATAAGGAAGACACAGGACAGGGAAAGCAACAATGGAAGACAAGTCCAATTAAATAAGAGAAAAAACTAAGAAAATAAACCATTTAAAGGAATCCCGTCAAAATTCAGTGAACCATCGGGACCCTTCGAGGGAGGTCAGAGAAGAATGGCGTGCCAGGCATTCAGCGCCGACTCTTTCAACACACTTGGAGATTCCGCCTTGCCGATCCTCATGCACCACGTCTCCACGGGCGACTGCCTGCCAGCCAACTCTCACACTCACAGCATGGTTTCTGCAGGTAATATGCACTCAAATGATCTTCTCTCCTGTGATGATACACACATCTTCCTTTGTAAGAAATCTTTCTCCTCAAGATTCAAAATCAAGGCTTTTAATGTCATGTGTACATAGCTACAGTGTAGATACCAATGAAAATCTTGGAACACAATTAGAATAAAATACTGCAAGTAAATACAAATAAAATAGAAATAGTGCAAGGAGAGTCTACAAGTAATTGGAATATGATATAGATAAATCCTCCTCCTGTGTGCCTTAACTTTTTGTTGCCCATTATTTGTTCTGAGAAAGTTATGCTTTCACGGTGGCAAAGCTAGAGGAGAGTGGGAGTTTACAGTGTGTGAACGACACGGACCACGACCCCCATTGTGTTGTTGTGGTGTTAAATCCCAGCTGCAATAAGCCAGGCCTCTAACAACTACTTCACTTGAGCCTTGTAAGGCTTTTGGAAGAGAGCACATTGGCATAGAGCCTCTTGCTGTGACAAAGCAAGACTTACTCCAGTTGAAAATGACTACAGTATTGAGCATATATGAAGTCCCAGGGGGTTCTGCAGATGAGCGATGGCTCGTATAGTTCCTCCTATAGACCTCTAACTGAAACAACAATGCTCCGCTCCCCATGCTGATGCTTCCTTGTCGGGCACAGTTGTGTTTTTCAGGGAATTGGGAGAATGAATTGGATTGGAAAATACATTTATTCAAAAGCAACTCAAATTATGTAAATGTATTTAATCAGCTGGTTTGGCCCAGCTGTCTCTACTCAGTGGATAATTGCATTGAGGATATGTTATCAGTATTGCAAACTCCCCAAAGTCTCTTTTTTTCACAATGGAGAAAAACTTCCTGTGGGTTTCAGTGAGTGCTGATTGTTATAGCTTAGAAAAGACTGCCGCATTATAAATACAATGCATTTATATATGGCAGCACTTTTAAAACACATCTTGCAAATAGATTTTCAGCCTAGTCATTATTGTACTTGTGGAATCTTGCTGGCTTATATAATTGTTTTACTTCCAATGAGTCTTTGAACAAAACGTTTAATGTTAAAATAAATAGACAACATTTTTTTTCTTCGTGTCACACAGAACGATTTTAAAAGCAATGTATTTCTATTGGTAGTATGTTTCGTGCCTGCAGCACGTTTTTTTGTCCGTTCGGGTCTTGGAAGACCGGAAGCTGTGGGGTTCATAAAAACATGTTCTTACTCAATATCAAGCCACGATTATTGCTTTTATTTTAAATCGTATAATTTTGGACTTTTGTTTGTCTGTGAGGAAAATAAATGGGGTTCAGAGCCTCAGAATACTAAAATCTGTATTTTTTAAAATCTTTTTTTCCTTCTAATTTGTTATTCTTTTCTAAATAACACACTGTTATTTACTCACCAATAACACACAATTATCCTTGTTTTTATTTATTTGTTTAATTCCATAATCTCGGGCTTTTTTGGCGTCCGTCAGGAACTGAATTTCAAAATAAAAATAACCGGAAACAGACGTAGACCGATAAGGGATATTTCGAGCATCATTGCGATACAGCATGGAATACACAGCCACTGAACTGATTACCCAAGATCCTCAGCTATGGTTTAAGCTCGCTGATTGGATGTTTTAGCCGCAATGCATGTAGGGATATGTTAATGCGATATGAAATCCGAAAAACATTTCTGAGTTTAGGATGGCCGAAGACACTACACTACCCATAATCCCCAGCTATCGTTTAGGACTACTGTCCCCGTGATTAATCTTCAAGCTCTGGGATTGGATGTTGGAGTGGCAGTGCGCCAAGGTTACGCCGAGCGTCAAACAGCTGTTTGAAATGGAACGAAACCACGCCAGACTATCCAAAACTGGAATCGAACGCCCCCCAGAACTACACATGCTGGCTATTGTGTTTCACAAAATGTTCTATGGGACTGAACGTTTTCGTTTTTCCCACAATTAGAAGTTGCCAGTATTAAACACATTGGTGTTATCAAATGTAAAACATATAATTAATAAATGGGTGAAAATCGCTTGTGTCCATAATGCGCAGCATTAATATATACCCACATGACAGCTCATTGTTACTTTGTAATTCTACTCCACTACAATTCAAAGGTTAACCTGGTATTTTTACTCCACTACATTTATTTGAGTTACTTTGCAAATTCTGATTAATGATGTGAAATATAAACAACCCTTAAATCAGACTTTAGTTACACCTGAGTAAAATTCAGGTAAGGTGATTGTCAAGTGCCAACAATCAGGAGAGATATTTGATAGTTGGTGCTTGAGAAGACTAAACATTTATCTGCAATTGACATGAATGGAAACGAGTAATAAAGTATATTCATAGTTATTCTCTACTAATAGTTCATTAAAGACTGTATATAATTGCTATTTGGCACATCCCTTTCAAGATTTCAAGATTTTCTAAGGTTTATTGACATATCATATACACAACTGGTGTAGTTATGAAATGAATGAAAAACTTAGGTCGCAGCTGAGGTTCCTCAACAGTGCATTACAAGACATCTATCAATATGTGTGTACCTCCACCATTAAACTGTCATATTCTGCACATTTCTTATACTATCTACATACATGAGAGTATAATTCATATGTATAATATCAGTTAAAATAAGTGCTTCTACATAGTTAACATTGCAGGAAAGCAATATATTAGACGTTAAGTACTTTGTCAGGCTTAATATTTATCTGTAGATAGATACCCCCAAAGTTTTCTTCTTATTTAAAAGAAGACCTTAATCTGTTATTTAATGTTTAAATAAAGGTTAAATCGTTTTTCTGTTTTGCACCTCCTCCTATTAATATCTTTGTACATCCTGCACTAAACTGTTTTATTGTAGAGATCACTTAAAGTATCTTCTTGATTTTTTATATTCTATATTTCTATCATTGACCTTCTACTTTACCCCTATGAAAGTATGTACTCTTAATATTTTTTTCATCAAATATAACACATAAACACAATAATTCAATAACGTGCTTTAACCACTAGGCGGTGCACACAAGGTACACACAGCCATAATAACTTTGTATTATTAGTGTAGGACACTTATGTACAACATCTGAAGAGTTTTATTCATGTTTTCACATAATTTTACAGCATATTGCTATATTATTCAAAGAAAATCAGTAATATCTTTAAAAACTACAAGTCCTTTTATATCAGCTGTGCACCGTTATGGTGTAAATATAACCTATCTACGAATTAGATCAAATGTAAAAGTCAGCCGAATTAGTGTTGATACTGCAAGGAGACGTATTGTATGAAGAGAAATTGAAGATGTTGTTTAATTGTTGATATATTTATGATCCACGTCAAGTATTCAGCTTCGGCGGCATTTCTTCCAGTTTTTCCAAAGGTCTTCTCATCAGGGCTCTATAAATAAAGAACTACGGCAGATCTGTAATGCAGCCGAACCGTGTATTACAATGCCGTTATGTGATGACTTTCAAAGAGAAAAGCACAAACACTCGGAATAAAGTATTATTTTCTTTAAAAAAAAAAAAATTCTGATTTGATATGGCATGAACACCATATCCCTACATGCATTGCGGCTAAAACATCCAATCAGCGAGCTTAAACCATAGCTGAGGATCTTGGGTAATCAGTTCAGTGGCTGTGTATCGCAACGATGCTACGTCTGTTTCCGGTTATTTTCATTTTGAAATTCAGTTCCTGACGGATGCCAAAAAAGCCCGGGATTATGGAATTAAACAAATAAATAAAAACAAGGATAATTGTGTGTTATTGGTGAGTAAATAACAGTGTGTTATTTAGAAAATAATAACAAATTAGAAGGAACAAATATTTAAAAAAAATACAGATTTCAGTATCCTGAGGCTCTGAGCCCCATTTCTTTTCCTCACAGACGACAAAAAAAGTCCGACATTATAAGATTTAAAATAAAAACAATAATCGTGGCTTGATATATATGAGTAAGAACAGCTGAACCCCACAGCTTCCGGTCTTCCAAGACCCGAACGGACAAAAAGACGTGTTGCAGGCACGAAACACACTACCAATAGAAATATTGCTTTTAAAATCGTTCTGTGTGACACGAAAAAAAAAGGGGAAAGTCGTGTTGGTGAACACGAATCAATAGATTAAATGTCGTGACTATAACACGAAATGCCGTGAGACTGGGTTGAACATACTGTAGCACATATTAGAGACTGTGGACATCAAGCTGCATACAAAGATGAATACATGAATAATTATGCAATTAGCAGAGGACATGAACAGAGCCATGTCCGACTACATTTAAATACACTAAGTAGAGAAGAGCATTTACTAAATCAAAGGCTTTAAGAGGAGTCTTTATGAACTGTAACTTGGCAACAGTGTTGTAATAAATGCAGTTAGAGGCAGTCTTAAGGTTGGTTTCCCAGATTTTACAAGCATATGTTTGGGCTTGTTGATTCGCTTTACTTGTTAATTTCAAACCACTTGTTCTGAAGGTTGTTTAATGTGTAATATCTTTCACATGACTGACTGCATTTACAGTGAAGTTTAAAGCTGTACCAGTATTCAATTATCCAGTAGCTGACATTTATGTCCAGTGTGTCTAGCTTAAATAATAAATGTGTTACATTTAGATTGTTTTACTCTCTGTTCTAGCTCCAGCCTGACATGGTGATGTGCTATGGGAAAACTCAAATAAGAACCGACATCAACATCTTTCTGTTCGATGCGATAGCTTTCTTTAGCAAACAAAGCCTACAAAATATGTTTTACATTGTATTTTTGATCAGAGAAGTAAAGGAATAGCTTTAACGTGAGTGAGAAATTGCATGTCAATCCTAGTGAAGAGGCTTGTTCTACATATCCCTCTTCAAATACATTTTCAAAATATGATTGCATCCTATATAAACCCTTAGCAGTTGTTCTAATTTGAAAACATATTTGTCAAACTCTTTCCCAACTGTATTTAATTAAGTGTTTAATCTGCTGCCGTTCTGTTTGTCTCCATCAGTGTCCTCCGGGCTGTCCCTGGGTCAGCCCTCCAAGCGCTCCCACATGCACCTGTCCAGCTCCTCCCTCAGCAACGCACTGGGCAACGCCCCCCCGGGACTACATTACCCAGTCACCCCCTGCCACTACAGCAACCAGCAGTATGGCATGATGGCAGGTGAGTGGTGGTGATGGAATTTGTAATAACTATTGCAGGGCTGTTAATTAAACTGTTGGTCAACCAACAAACGATTAATCATCAGGAACACTGATGGTTAATTAAGCATGTCATTAATGTAATCAAATGCTGCTGCTGACAAGCAAGTACTGAGGGTGGTTGAAAAATGATTACAGTGCAGACAATATTAATGCCCCCCCCCCCCCCCCCCTCTCCTCTTTCTGTAGCTCAGGAGATGCTCTCTGCCAGTATTTCTCAGTCTCGCATCCTGCAGACATGTGGTGTCCCTCACTCCAACATGGTGGGCAGTGGGAACCCATTGCAAGGTAATGATCACACACACACACACACACACACACACACACACACACACACACACACACACACACACACACACACACACACACACACACACACAGACACACACACACACACACACACACACACACACACACACACACACACACACACACACACACACACACACACACACACACACACACACAATACAAATAATTCCTGGCCTGGAGCTAAATCAGGTAAATTGAGCAGACAATTAGTTTATTCCCATTTAATTTTAAAATGTGTTACCAGTTAAAAATCTATTTCAGAGATGATTACTTCCCCTAATGTTTGAGCTCCTTAGCGCCCTTGTTAAACACAACCGTCAATGTCAACGTGTCGGTTCCTCTCAATCCTGCAGAAAGAGCAGAAATATTATTTAGAAGTTGTTATGTAAGAAACTGTCATAGGGAATATCTGTTTTGTTTTTTTCTTGCAACAAGATTCTGGTGGCAAATTATTACTTTTTATAACTGCCAGATAAAGCTTTTCACATTTAGCAGTTAGGTCTGTAAAGATGTCTGTTCCCTTTTTTAATTATAACAGTTGCTTTCAGAAATAAACATAGTAGATACAAATAATAAGTGGGTGGGAATGAGACCTAAAATGTAACCCTGCAGACGCTAAACAAACAACTTTTTCAGAGGAAATGAGATTGCAGCTTCTGTTTTAACAGACAACATTGATAGGGTTTTAATCATTTGAGTACAGACCCGGAGACATCAACCTTCTACCATTAATGGTCCAATAAAATGGTTTTGTCCGCAATGTCCCAGGTGGCGCTGAAATACATCAAGATTTAAATTAAACGGCTGGCCACGTTTATTACCTTCAGGAGGTCCTCCTCACAAAATGAAACCTGCTATAAGTGCTCAACAACAGCACTCAGCAGAGGGATGTTTGAGAGGAAAGGGCAGGGACAGAGTTAATAGCATTGAACAAAACTCTGTAATTATGTGAACTGGATGAGACGAGGTCACAGGAGAAATGTAGCCCTTTACATTTTCATTTCTAAAGCTGCACTAATCTATTTTTTATATTAGCAATGGATCAAATGACTTAGTGTAATGTGAAAGGTGTCTCTGTGAATCCAAAGGGAGTTATAAACACTGGCAGTTCTTCTGCTTTATGGAGATATTTAACCTCTTTTACCTCATCAACCTTGTTCCAGCCACAGCAGGCAAATTATTACCCCACTGTAGGCTTCCTGACCAGCATACAATGGCACTCACTGGAGCATGACTCAGCAAAAGAGTTGAGTATTTTCCTCCGTGGTTGGAGGAGACCAAAATAAAGCTAAAACTGGAATGGCACTTGGAGAGCGCTCATCTCTGTCAAGGGCCAATGGCGCATAATTGTGCTCCTCGGATAGTCCCCAGTTGGGAAGCTATTCTTCCGACTTGGGCGTATTCATGAGCATTAATAGTCGTAATGCATCAATAACATGGTATTGATATGTTGTTTTTAATCGCGCAGACTGTTTAAACAACACGTCTATATCTCCTTCAGAGTTGTAGGTCCAACAGTGAGAGTTATTGTGAATTTCCCTGTCTGGTACTTTTCAGTTTTTTTCCATGCATGTAAGTGAAATACAATATTTGTTTCCGTCACCATAATTCTGACCTGCTACAGTATTTGATTGGCTCTACCCTTTGTCGTAATTTTACACCTTTCCATCAAGTTTAATGAACATCTGGCCAGTAGAATTGATGTAGCCCTGGTGTTGAACAGACACACTCAGCCATGAATAATACCACCCCTCTGGTGGAGGTAATGAAAGGCAATATGGACTTACAGTTATCAGGTGGCCATAAAATGAATCCTAACAAATGCTATCGTAACACTCTATCGGCTGGACGTGTGAATTGGCATCTAAAACGTTGTCCAACATTTAAGGGTATTATATGAACACAGCAGTATGAAGTAAGTCTGTCTTTCAGTTTGTCTGCTCTCTATCTCTGCTGGGGTCCATGTGCAAAAAAGCCTGTGAGGTACTGAGTCCACATGTGATTTCAAAGGGGCTTGTTGTCCAGTCTGTCTCCACCACACACAACAAACTGATGTGTGCAGTGCAGCAGGGCTGTGTGCACTCTCCAGGGAGCAGTGAAGGCATCAGACGAGAACGAGGCAAACTCTTCTCTCTTTTTCTAACATGGTGAGGAGAACAAGATGCCTCTCCCTGGATCATCCAGCTCCCAAAACGACTGTTGTCTTTCTCAGGGGTAAAGAGTGTGGGCAGTTTGGAAAACTATAGGCAGATGTTTATTACCTCCTGGACGTAATGATGCATTATTTTTGCCACTTTTGGAAATCCTAACTTGTGCAGCAGGCTGTGAGGTGTTTTTCTGCATTCAGTATTGCTGCCACTGTAATCCTCCAGGGAGAGTCCTAATGTGTCTCAAACACTGCTGATGGTAGGCGATATTTAGCTATGTCAGAGTTTCAGACAAAGCTTTCTTGGCAATCCTATTCCAGTGTACTATAGAAACAAATATATTACCATGTGTTACATACTCAAGCTGAGAAGGAGATGTAGGATTGCACAGCCTCATCAAACTACATCCTTTATAAAGTTGAAAAACGTAACTTAATCTTCATGTCATGAAGGAAATTAGGCAGGTATGTTAGGCACTTATCCCATCACTAGATCTGTAAATGAAGTACAATCGGTATGTGATATAGTTACCACTGCATTACAATCCCACTGACACAAGAGGGGAGTGTTGCGTTGCTCATTTAACAGCAGATATAGTTTCAGCATCACTGATACAATCAAAAGAGCAATATTCCTGGGATAGTAGAGTGGACTGAAACCAGCATTTGGCTACTGTCAGACTTACCATCACAAATCAGGTTTTGCCTATTGTCAGTCCCTAAAGTGCGATGAAGTAACATTTTTAAATGCAGTTGTTTTTCTTCCACTGCAGCTGTGCTGAGAGTTGAGGCAATGAAAAGCATTATGTTCCAAATAACAATTAGTCATCCACCCATCTGCTAATCTGGCAGTCAATTGTCATCAATGCTGACAGAAAGAAGAAGCTCTTGGCAGCAATAGCCAGCAGCTCCACTAGGTTTCACATCAACAGCCACTTATGAGTACAAACTCTTGAATATCAAGGTAGAATCCTTTGAAGTGTTGTACAACAATAACAAAATGAATGGAGACAACTGAATTGATACCCTTTAAACCAGAAAGTTAACTCAACTTTGTGTGGCAGCACTGATGCCAAGGATTTGAATATTCATATATACAAGAAATGTGAATGAGCTTGTTACATTAAGGTAAACTGCAGAGATGAATATCTGAAATATATCAAGTAAAGGGATAGGCGAAATAATATTTATTCCTCAAAACACTTTAAAATTGTGTGATTATTAATTAACCATCACTTTATTAGTGAATGGAGCTGGCTCAGGTGTGTGTTACATAAGGCTAAACATAAATTGGTGACAAATCTCAATGGGCAGTGAAAGGAAATTGACACACTTAATAGAAAATACAATAATGGTTATCATAGCAAAAATATGACAATAATACAAAAATATAAGCCTGCTCTTCCAGCCGTTTTTTATTCACAGAGGTTCAAAGTGTCTCAAAGGGGCATGTCAAAACTTTTTCATGCTGTGGAAGTAAAGCCTGTCAGTGAACATGTGGGTAAAGTGTCCATGGTGCTCACACCCCCCTTCTGACAGTCTGAGGGTCTCCCTTGAGACTCCTACTGTATCAATAATGTCTCCTTCTCAAGCTGTCTTTCTCTTTCTCTAGGGTCTCTCACTCCTTGCTTGTACAAGTTTCCGGATCATGGTCTAGGCAGTGGTTCCTGTGCATTAAGCCATAGTTTCTCCACACTGCCCCCGGCCCTCCTCACCACTGATGAGGCCCCTGGGGTCCCGAGTATTTGCGACATGAAAACTGATCATAGAAAAAGCATGCGGGACCCAGAAGATGTCCCTCCCATGGACTCCCCGCAGATAAGAGAGCTGGAGATGTTTGCCAATGACTTCAAAATACGCAGGATCAAACTCGGTTAGTCTTATCACTAGATATTTTTTTTTAAAAACTTCAAACTGTACGAATCATCAACAAGGCCCGGGACCCCCACTGACACTTTACCTCAGCCACATCTACGGTGGCCCTGAAGTGCAAGTCAAAACAACATTTCACAAAACGCTACAGCATTTCACAAAACGCTACAGCATTTCACAAAACACTACAGCATTTCAAAAAACACTACAGCATTTCACAAAACACTACAGCATTTCAGAAAACACTACAGCATTTCACAAAACACTACAGCATTTCAGAAAACACTACAGCATTTCACAAAACACTACAGCATTTCACAAAACACTACAGCATTTCAGAAAACACTACAGCATTTCAGAAAACACTACAGCATTTCAGAAAACACTACAGCATTTCAGAAAACACTACAGCATTTCAGAAAACACTACAGCATTTCACAAAACACTACAGCATTTCACAAAACACTACAGCATTTCAGAAAACGCTTCAGCAATGTTGTTTTGACTTGCACTTCAGGGCCACCGTACACATCATAGACTCTATGCATTACATTAATGCACACAATGTACACAATATCTGTTTTTTTTATTATTACTGCACATATTTTATTCCATTCTATTTCAATGTAAATACTGCTATATTTTACTATATTTATTTATGTTATTATAGTTTTATTAAAATACTTTTCTATCTGTATTTTTTATTTCAATTTGACTTTTATGGGTGCACCACGACACCAAGTCAAATTCCTCGTACGTGTCAACCAACCTGGTAATAAAGCTGTTTCTGATTCTGATTCTGAATGAAAGACGTTTCCAGAAATGTTTCTGTTATGTAATGGGATTGCAGCTTCTCTTCTCCTTAGTATTATAAACATTATTTCTATTTCATTTTTACCTCCAGGCTACACGCAGACTAATGTAGGGGAGGCTCTTGCTGCAGTGCACGGCTCAGAGTTCAGTCAGACTACAATCTGCCGCTTTGAGAATCTGCAGCTGAGCTTCAAGAACGCTTGCAAACTCAAGGCCATTCTGTCCAAATGGCTGGATGAAGCAGAGCTGGCCGGCGGTGAGTCACATTCATCCACTCCACTCAAGAAACCCCTGTTTAGAGCATTTATTTTAACGTAACCATTACCTGTATTGTGTCAATATAAGTAGTAAATGCACTTATGAGTCATTTGATACCCCCTTATCGCATGACGCATACATCAGTGAGCTGTGCGCTGTTTCTCTTCTCCATGCAATAATAAGGTATTATTTTTCCTTTCTGCAGCCTTGTACAGTGATAAATTAGGAATGAACGAGCGGAAGAGGAAAAGGAGAACCACTATCAGGTATGACCTCTTACAAGCATATAACAATGCATACCATACAATGGTGTTTCAGTTTTATACAGTTTTCTCTTCTCTTTACCTTGCAGTCTGGGAGCTAAGGAGGCCCTGGAACGCAGCTTTTTGGAAAAAAATAAGCCATCCTCCCAGGAAATAGCGCGGATAGCAAAAGGCCTCCATCTGGAGAAGGAGGTGGTCAGAGTCTGGTTCTGCAACAGACGACAAAGAGAAAAACGGGTCAAAACCAGCCTGAACCTCAGCTCCTGTTTGACCAAACTCAGCCCACACTGCATCACACAGATGAGCAAATCACAAAGACCCATGACGTAGTTCAGGGTTCACCTTTAGTTCGATGGAGGCTCATTCATGACTTCACATGCTGGTGAAAATGTGCTCCTTTAAAATCAAATGTCTGACAGAAAAACCTTGAAAGTTGGGAAAGAAATCAGAAAGAACAACAAAAACTGCCGTCACTCTGCAACAAGCAGCTGCTGATACCCTTGAAACTATTCTATTGATTTAAAATTCAGATGATAATTTATATCCAGTGAAGGTCAGCCATATAAGAAAACAACTGAAAAACACCTTAGCTATAAAAGCATGAGTCATTGTCACTTCGTTACATGACTCCAAAGCAGAAAGTATTTAATTTAAAGAGACATCCCTTTTTGCAAATATACTGCAGAATCTTTGGTTTGTTTTTTACTTGAAGAGAAATGTGTATTTACAGTATTTAAAAGACTATATTCTCCTAAAAGAATCCCGTACAGGTGAGCCCTCAGTTCTGTGCCTTTCTAAAGACAGATATAAGCCTAACTTTTATTCTCCCTTTTCAAGACAAAATGTCTTTATTGTTGATGAAATGTTGTTCATTTAGATGTATTCTAGTTGTATTTGTTTGTTGGTTTATTTAGATTATCTGTTAAATTAAATTCATGTGTTTTATTTAAATGAATATAGCTGTTGCCAAAAAAGTTATATATTTAAAATGTCACAATAACCTATTTATTTGATCATATATTAGGTTGAGCTACTTTGCTGAGCACAACCTCTTTGATTTATGGTTTGACGTCAGGAGTATGTGAAACTTTCTGACATGTTGTCACCACATGGATCTGATGTTTCCCTAAAAGATAGATTTACTTCAGTTTGTTGATGTTCTGCTTTTGTTGTTGCTGCCTTGACAAAGTGCCATACAAAGAAGAACATCAGCCAGTCAAGACGTTGACCTGGTTGGGATGACGGATGTAAAACGTCTAAATAAAGTGAAGAAACAACTTATTTCTCAGACAAAATCTAGGATTTTATGTTCAGATACATCAGGTGCCATTGATTTGTGAAGGGAAGAAATGTACATTAGTATCCCACGTTATAAGAGTGCCGAAAAAATAAGCTATGTAAAAAATGTATTGCCATCATTCCAGTTGATTGAAAATATCGAGTAAATATGCCAAAGAGAGTTGATTAGCACATGTACTTACACACATATTGAGCTAGTGTCTTTCACTTCCTAGGCTCTAAAGCGTAAATCAGTTTAATGCATTTTTGACAATAAAGGAGAACCGTCTTTCATGCAGAGCTTCATGTACCATTGCTCATTTTTTACTAATGTCAAGACCCTGTGTAATACATTAGGTGGGAGAGTGAGGTTATGTGTACAGCATGAACCCAAACACTCTACGGGTAAGTCACCGGGGATTCATAAATAAAGCTGGAAGACACCTTCATTCAGGAACGTTTCTGCTGTGATTCTTGTACAGCGGTCTCTCTGGAGTGCTGTCAGGGGAAATAAATGCAGCAGGGTCATCGACACATTTCTGAGGCAGCGCGCTGAAAGTTATAGGCACAATGTGCTGAATAGGATACATCTATGGGCTTCTAAGTGCTGCTCTGAATGATGCGTCAACAACGCTACTGCTTTCAAATTTCACCTCATTAAGTTTGATGCTTCACTTTTTATATACAGTTGCAAGAAAAAGTATGTGAACCCTTTGGAATTACCTGGATTTCAGTTGGTCATAAAATGTGTTCTGATCTTCATCTAAGTCACAACAATAGACAAACACAGTCTGCTTAAACTATTACCACACAAACAATTATATGTTTTCATTGAACACACCATGTAAACATTCACAGTGCAAGGTGGAAAAAGTATGTGAACCCCTAGGCTAAAGACTTCTTCAAGAGCTAATTGGAGTCAGGAGTCAGCCAACCTGGAGTCCAATCAATGAGACGAGATTGGAGGTGTTGGTTAAAGCTGCCCTGCCCTATAAAAAATACACACCAGTTTTGAATGTGCTATTCTTAAGAAGCATTGCCAGATGTGAACCATGCCTCGCACAAAAGAGCTCTCAGAAGACCTACGATTAAGAATTGTTGACTTGCATAAAGCTGGAAAGGGTTACAACAGTATCTCTAAAAGCCTTGATGTTCATCAGTCCACGGTAAGACAAATTGTCTATAAATGGAGAAAGTTCAGCACTGTTGCTAGTACTCTCCCTAGGAGTGGCCGTGCTGTAAAGATGACTGCAAGAGCACAGCGCAGAATGCTCAATGAGGTGAAGAAGCATCCTAGAGTGTCAGCTACAGACTTAAAGAAATCTCTGGCACATGCTAACATCTCTGTTGACGAATCTACGATACGTAAAACACTGAACAAGAATGGAGTTCATGGGAGGACACCACGGAGGAAGCCACTGCTGTCCAGAAAAAACATTGCTGCACGTTTGAAGTTTGCAAAAGAGCACCTGGATGTTCCACAGCACTACTGGCAAAATATTCTGTGGACAGATGAAACCAAAGTTGAGTTGTTTGGAAGGAACACACAACGCTATGTGTGGAGAATCCAAAGGGTTCACATACTTTTTCTTGCAACTGTATTCAGAGAACATTGTGGTCTTTCCACTTATTTTATTTTTTTGCATATATCTGTAGCAATATTACTGAAACAATACGCATCCATTAAAGCACAATGCTTGTATTGCAATGTCTGATTTACTACAAATTATACACTTTAAACCACAGTTAAAGGGGCCCTATTGTGCTCATTTGTAGGTTAATATGTGTATATTGTGCCTTTACTTCAGAGAGAACTTTGGGATTGTAACCTTTGCAGAACATTTACATGCACAACACGTATTGAACACACTACAGGAAAGGGAAAGACCAAAAATACTAAATAAGGCCCCTTTAATGCCGTTTCAGTGACTGCTTTTTCTTTCAGACATTTGGATCCATCTTTTGATTTATTTACGAACTACATGTATGTAGAGTATTTCCGAGAATCAAATCAACTTTATCATCTTGGGGAACTTCCATCTGTGTCCGGTAATCACATTTTAAAGCAATTTTACTTTCTAGGATTGTGTAATTGGAAAGCAAAATAGTTGGCAAACCCCAAAAGCCCCTGACTTAACTTTTGACAGTAATGCCAAGAAGCAGAATCCCATCCTCTGATCAGCAGATTGAGCTCTGGGAGACTGACACTATAGAGTCCCTCAGGCAACTGAACATCATTTAAGAAGTTAATATTCTTTCAATAGTGGTGCACAATAAAGATATATTCTATTCTATAAGCAGATTGCTGCTCGCTTTAACTTGAGCAAGATTCAAGATTGTTTCATTCATGATGTGGAAATGAATTGGAACCAGGAAGAAAGAAATCTGAAAAAGAAATGTGGAAATCGTTTGTTTGTTGTTCAAAGCAAAAACCAGAAATGCTCTCCAACCTGTACCTGAAGAAACTTTATTCATTATAAAAGCCATAAACCCTTTACAGAGTCACTTTACAATGACTAAAACTAATTCAGAAGAGTATACATACACCTTTGTTCCAAAAGTGTGGACATTTCCTAAGCATGGAACTGCCCTGAAACATTGTCGAAATCGGCTAAGACTTTGTTTCCGCTCACAATGGACTGTTGAAAAGGTAGAGGAAAGTATGATATACAAGATGAATTGTGAATTGTCCATGTCAGGTGCATGCAGGAATAAAACTATTTAGTATTTTGTTTTGGCAATGAGGAACAAAGAGGCCAGAGAATGAGAAAAGACAAAAACCTGATATGTCCCCGTCACCCTCATGAAGCTGGCCAACTTGATTTGTTTTAGAGTAAGAGAAAACAAGAGAAAACATCTCCTGGATCAGTTTAATTTGAGCAAACACTTCCATCATGTTGTTGCTGTCGTGTGTGTGAGCGATACATGAGAGTAACTGCACAGCAGCTGAAAGAGAGGAGCGACTGCGGAACAGAGCGTCCAACAATCACTGTTTAAATCCATGTCCATTATAAGATACACAACCAGATCAACCCACAATTACAAAAGAAAAACTAATATGATTACCCAAAAGCATCAACCAATTAAAAAAACTCAATAAGCCAGTCTCCCATTAGTCCTATATTGTGTTTGATTACATTTTCACACACAACCCCTACAGCATTTCTTCTTCAGTGGTGCTAATTAAATGCTCGCCCTCGGATTAACCCGCTTCACCGCCTCATGCATTATGTTGAAGTAAAGTGAAAGCCTTACCCTAATCTGTTATACATGTTACATGCATACGAGTTACATCATCTCCAGTAACTACAGTAGCGTACCTAAGGGTTTTAAAACATGATGGTTAATAAGCTAGTTGCTACATTTGTTTGGAGACAGTGACCGGTTGTCGATGTCGCTTTTTTCTCCTGCGTGGTAAAGTAACCGTGTCTCATTTCTGACAGCCCAGGATATTTCACCCACATAACAATGACAAACATGGAGAGGAGGATAGTCTGCCTCAGAGGAAGGGAATCGTTTAAATGCTTTAAAAAGGAACAATATAAGTTCCATCTGGTTACCGACAACCCTTAAGCTCTTTTTTTAATTACCAGGTATTACTCATAAAAACTTGCATTCATCTCCAGCCGCATAAAAGCTGATCATATGACTAAAGACCAAAACAGCAGATGGGTCGAGCCAGTTCCACGGTCTCAGACACTGTAGCCCTTTTAAAGACAGAGATGGGAGGTAAACAGCGTGGGTGGATGAAAGCTCTTTACATGTATTATTGGTACACCTTCCAGTGTCATAATAAATATTATTTTCGCATAAATAGATCAGATGTTCTGCCTTAAGGCGACCTGCCGTAGAAAGTGTGGATATGTGTAGGTTAATATACATGTTTGTCCTTGAATGTCTTAAAGGGACAGTTCATAATTTAAAATACATGTTTTTCTCTTACCTTTAGTGCTATTTATTTATCAATTGATCTAGTCTGTTAGGCTGAGGTAGCTCATGTTATCAGCCGAGGAGAACACAATGTTCCTTGGCTTGGCGATGCAGTATAAAGGAAGTAGTTCCTATGGAAACTGTTCACAAAAAGGTCTGTGGGTTACCTTTCACAAGTCACATTTAGCTCTGTTTTACTCGAAAGAAGGCAGACATGTCTACGGCCGATATCTCCAACAACTTATAACTATCAAATCTAAATTGATAAAGCACTTCAGTTAAGATTTAAAAAATGTATTTTAGTGGAGAACTGTCCCTTTAATGTGTGTTGGTGAGCACCCTTTCTTACACCTGTAGCATTTCAACAATGACAAATCCAATGTGTCTGAAAGAGTCCGTGTCACTCAGTCTTAATGTGGCACAGGCCTATAGTGCCAACATTAACACAGAGAAGACCATTAGTCCACCCCCAGAGCTCGGAGCTGTCTCTCGATCTCGTCGTCGGAGATAGTGGCCTGTTTGGAGGAGGCGGCGCTCGGGAGGCTCCTTCCTGCAGCTGGAGCTCTCACCATCTGGAGAGAAAAAATCCCATTAGCAGGCAAACTTGATAACACACAAGGCTGGAGGATTGGCTGCTGTTGACAGCTGTGTGCCGAATGCCACTTCAGAGCCAAATGTAAACGACCGCCTCAGATTTGATCACAATTATTCTCAATTATAATGGAAAACTATGAACTCGACGTAACAAATTCATACTGCAGGATTACTTTAAATAATTATAGCCCACCTCAGTTATAATGCAAGTGGGCGGCAGTTACACAAGCATTGTTTGATGCTGCATTCATTTGCATAAAGTACAGTGTAAAGAGGAAAGAAAACCTACTTCACGTTCTTTTATCTCTTCCTCTTTCATTTCTTCCCAGATTTGTTGGTGAATGGTCGAGTATTTTTATGACTAATAAGGTTAATACGAGTGTTACAACAATCGTGCAATTATATGGATCTCAAATCATCAAATAAGATTTGTATTTGCTGAAAAACGTAAGCCATTTTTCTGCACATGTAATTGTCGTACTAAAAGCAAAAAATACTATTGCATTCCTGTGAATATGACAAAACACAATAACTGCTTATTTTCTTATTATATGATATTCTCCCAAACTACCAGAGATTACGAGTGTTCCTTTCAGCCCAAGGGTTTGTGTTTTATGGTTTTGCTTTCTAAGAAGTGAGCAATATGAGAGCATTCAGATTATTCTCTGCTCAGCCTTTATTGGGATGGAGCAGGACATTATAACCCCCCCCCCCCCCTCAATTTAAATTCAAACACATCTTTGCATGTTTTTATGAATCCCGCCTGTTTGTTCTCTCCAGCTGTGGGCTTGTTTATGGGACAATGTGTGGGTGTGTACATTGTGTTATGAGAGGTAATAACTCATGGAGACCCCCAGGGGGAGCCAGACAGCAGCAGTAACACACACACACTGCGGGTCATCAGAGCTGGAGGCGAGCCCCACCAAGTGGCAGCTGGGAAACATTTGAACAGTCGGGTAAAAGCCATGTGCAACACTTATTGTTCACTTCATTCTGCCGGGAGACCCTTTACATGTGGAAAGAGCCTTTACATTTTCTAAATGTTTCCTGAATAGTGATACAACTTAGATGAAAAAGAAATAAAAAGGGAGCTAATGTGTTTTCAAACAGAAGGAACATTAAGGTATGTCGCATTATGTAAAAGGCACAGAGACCACTGAACACAAATGGACTCCAGACTGAGACATAATCAAATCACTTCTGCTTAAGCCTCTTCACAAAGCTCACAGTAAGTGTATCTCATCTCTGACCTAGTGCTGTACATCTGCACTTTGAGAAAACAGGTTGGTTGAGTCAGTGATCTCTGAATCAGAGAGGCTTTCATCTTTCGTCTCTTTATTGCCTTTATCTTTTCTTTCCCTTCTTTTACCATTTTTGACAGTTTGTTTTTATTCACCACATTACCTTTTTACATTTGTATTATAAAAGTCCAGTGGTATATTGTCTATCTTTCTCTCATTATGGATGTCTTACCTTTCCTGAGATCTCGATGCCGATCTCGTCCAGGACCTGGTTGACAATATCCTGAGACTCCTCTTCATCCCCAGAATCATCAAAGATCTCGTCCAAAGTGTCGTTGACTGGAGAGAAAGAGACAAAAAAGGTTAAGTTAATCGAAAGCATAGATTTTCAGTCACAGTTTGGACTTTAGAGTAAGATAGCTTAAACTCCAACTGGTAATATACTATGTGTGGATGAAACGGAAAACCCTCTCTATGTACCGTCATACTTCATATTTTGTGTGTGTGTGTGTGTGTGTGTGTGTGTGTGTGTGTGTGTGTGTGTGTGTGTGTGTGTGTGTGTGTGTGTGTGTGTGTGTGTGTGTGTTCTTACTCATGTCTTCAGTCATGTCCATCTTCATGTTCTCCTTCTGGAAGTCTTGCATGGTCTTCAGGGTCTTCTGTGGATCCATCTTCTTGTTCACTGCTTGCATCGTCTGCACATATGATGAGAAAGAAAGTTAAATAATACATCTTGGAGGAGAAGCTTTTGAGTAAAGAAACAAAACAGTAGTAACCTAATTTAAAGTGGACCTATTATGCTATATTTGAAACGTATATTGTAAGGCCATACCTATACAAACCATGTCTGTGAAGTTTTTTGCTTAAAATACCAAACAGATCACCCATTGTAGCCATGCCTCATACTGCTCAAACCCCTCTTTTGAAGCCCTGTTAGAGAAACGCGGATTTTGGGTCCTTAGCTTGAAAAGAAAAAAGGAGGCGGAGCTAATGCCTGATCAGAATTCTACCGGAGATAAAGTTAAATTCGGTTGTGATAAAACGCCATCCTGTTTAAACCACGTCAAGGATTATCTCTGAAACAGTATGGAGCTCAAATGCTTTTTCTCTTGCCGGTTTATCACAAGGTGAGTTCTTTTTTTTATTCCTGCTTTTTAAAAACGCATGTGCTCTACAGTACAGGTTAGCTCTGAGTGTTAGCAAGGCTTGCTAATGTAAACAAAGACGAGATTATGTCCAAAACACGTCAGGCATTGCTTCTGATAGCAACTTTCTGTGGGTCCGCCGACGTCAGTTCGGATGGAAATCTGTATCCGCTCGTTGTACACCCGTTTTTAAAAGATTTGGGTATGGAGGAAAAGAGAGAGGGTTTTATTTTCTGACACTGCATGAGTTCCCTGACACACCGGGGACACATATTTATGTATAAAAGACATCACAAAGTGCATTTTGCATGATAGGTCCCCTTTAAAGTAGAAAGATGGTAAAATATGTGCAATTTAAAAAAAAATACAGCTACAATTTAATTTAAATGTACATGTTCGTCACATAAAGAGACGTTAACTCTTACAAAAATAATCACGGTAAATTGCCTTCCATATTACAGAGAAGGCATTTTCCCAAGGAGTGGATTTAAGATGATTTCAGCTATTTTTACAAATCAGTGCTTCCCAATTAGTTTGGTTGAAAACGGCCTTTGGAAGACTTGCTCTGCATTCATTATTAGCAAGTTAGAATAACATAGGACACTGAAAAACAAAACACAGGCTGACTCTAAATTATGCATCTCCTTCCTTCCTGTGAAAGATCAGCACACATGTTCACAGCTGAACCTGAAACAACACGTTCACTTGTCCCTGTGTTCACTGCTTCACAACATGCTCACGCAAAGCTGTGTGTGGACGAAGTGCTGCACAAATCTGTATATGAACAAACTTTGTGTATGCCTGACATACAACAATTCACACTTCTTCTGAAAACGCGACACACTACAGCACACTCCATTAATCTGAAGCCTAATTATGTTTGACCTGTGTATGTTTGCGCAGTCTGACTCTGTTCAGCTTTAGGCCAATTACCACCTTTCACACCTCATTAGCAGGCAGACTCTGAACATGAACAGATCCCGCATTAATACTTTAAACACTTGAATATTAAACACTGAAACTGGTTCATATGCAAAACAAAAACACTGTTAACTTTCCTGAGTTTGATGTGATATGTTAAAGATCTCCTATCATGCTATTTTTAGGCATATATTATGGGTCTCAGATATATACAAATATATAGAAAACATGTCTATGATGTGTTTTGCTCCAAATACTAAACAGATCACCCATTCTAGCCATGCCTCATACCCCTCTATTTCAGCCCTGTTAGAGAAGTGCTTATTCTGGGCCCTTAGCTAGAAAAAAGAGGAGGGGGAGCTTATGCCTGCTCAGAATTATAAATGCTGCCGTGATTAAATGCCATATCATGTTCCAAACCACATCAAGGATTATGTCTGAAACAGTATGGAGCTCAAATGCTTTCTCTCTTGCCGGTTTACCACGAGGTGAGTTCCTTTTTTTATTTCCTGCTTTTTTACACATGTGCTCTCTCCAGTACAGGTTAGCTCTGAGTGTTAGCGATGCTTGCTAATGTCAACAAGACCATATTACGTCTAAAACAGTCGGGCCTTGATTCTGATAGCAAACTTTCTGATAGGGCCGTGGGTCCACATTTCCGATATTACGTCATATCGGACGCAAATCTGGATCAGCTCCGTTGTACCCCCGTTTTTAGAGATTTGGGTACGGAGGAAAAGAGAGAGGGTTTTATTTTCTGACACTGCGTGAGTTCCCTGACACACCGGGGACACATAGTTATGTAAAAAAGACATCACAAAGTCTCAAAGACCGTTAAAGTGTTTTATATTTTAACCTAAAACAAGCTGGATTGGAGGAGAGGGTCTTACCTTGGCTGTGGAGGCCATGGCGCCGGCCATCTTCATTTGTGAGTTCATGACCTTGGTCTGCGTGGACATGGAGGTGACCTTGGAGCTGACGGCGTACGTGCGGTTCTTCTGCTTCCTCAGCTGCACCAGCTGCTTGGCCAGGATCTTACACGCCTCCTTGTTTCCACTCTTTGCCATTTTCCTGATTTCAGCCTCCTTAAAGGGGGAAGAGGAGAATAGAGGGCCAATGTTAGTATGTACAATGTCAGTAGGCACTAGGGCAGTACACTTTGGAAAAAAGTTATTAAATGCAATTATTATAACTGATATTGCAATTGACTCACGGTAATGGAGGGATAAATCATTTTTGAATCGAAATTCTCATTGTCTTTTTTTTTATAATTATGGTGTGACTCAAAATGTTTTTTCAACACATATTTAGCCTTTCCCAAATGTTGAGCTTCCTGCGATTTCATTATGGAACAATCCATGCTGAGATTTCGATAACATTTTGATAATTAATTATTAATAATTGTGCAGGCATATTAAATACATTTAGCATATTAGTGTGAGTATGCACAAACTATGTATAGTAAGAAATTCTAACAATGGAGTCCATGTTTAATATGACAGAGTGGTATTGTTTGACAGAAAGAGAAACTCCAAATTCTAATTCAACAATATTGTAATTTCTGGAACAAATCCATTGAGGCTCCACTGAGAGAGCGTCTCCTGGTTGTGGGCAAGTACCGTAAGTCATCTGCCTAACATTAAACATTATATTTCATTATTAGGATTTCAGGCTCCCCATTCTGCAGATTAGCTATAGCGGAGCAAATACGCTGCTCTTCAAAGTCATGTTTTATAACGGTCATATTGTCAATGAGCACCAGCAGTTTTCCATTCCTTTCAGCAATAGGATATCCTTAACCATGACAAAAGCCACATTAAAAAGAGCAACAAAAACAAGATCAAGAATTCAAATAAGTTATTTCCGTGGCCTGTAACAGTTACATCAATATTAGTGCTCTTAAAGTCAGACACACTTGCATTTTGAGTTGTAGCACTCTTTGGGAGAGACGTGTTCATGCTAACTAATATGTTTGGACTAAGACCATTGGTATGCCATGTAAGCATTTTGAAAATGAGCATAGCTGCCCATGAAGACCTTGGTGACTCAAGACAGAATAATCAGTAACCTTGTCGAATGCAACTGACCCATGAGACCAGCGTCTGAGCCATGGAGGGCTCTGAATGGGAATCCACACAGACCCGATTTGTTTAAGTAACATTAAATGGCCATTACCGCTTTCACCAGCTTAAGTGACATACCATAACCCTAAAAGATCAAGGGGGCTTTTGAAGAGTAAATTAAATTGTGAAATAATTATGTAAATCCGTTCTGAGTGCTGTAGCTAACCTTATAATCTGCTCAGTGCTACCATGCTTTCCCCTAGCTTTACAAGTAGCCTACTGGTGCATACATACACACTGTATGCATTGATAACAAATAACAAAAATGTATGCACAATGCTCCCGAGAGGCCAGTGTGTTTGCAAATATAGACATAGTAAATAAAGTCATCTGGATCAAGCCTTACACGGTGGCAAGCAAATACGTGCTTTTTGCTTTGGTAAACACTGAAGCCCACAAGGATGCTGTGTGTGGGCACGAGTGTGTGTGAGGCTCCCCGGAGACAGGAGAGGAGCTGCAGGTTACAGTGAGCTAGCCAGGCCTCCGAGCACTGCTACAGTACAGCATGTGTTGTTTATTTTACATGTGTGAGCTAAAAGCATCTCAGGAAACAATAATCAATTATTAATGTTGGATGAAGAAACAGACGTACTGTCTCTCTCTCTCTCACACACACACACACAGACAGGTTCATTAGGTTAAGTCTGTATTTGGATGCATGTGTGAGCAGAACAAAATAATAATTATGCCATGGAGAATAAAGCTGTCGTCCTGTGTGAGTAAAATAAGGCACACAGTGACAATAATAATGTCAACTGCACTGTCATGTGAAACACTATGAATGCTTTAGTAGGGAGAAGATAGAGATGTGAAACGTATAATGTGTTATTTACTGCCTGCTCAGAGCAGGAGGGGGGGGGGGGGGGGGGGGGGGTGATGGATAGACAGCGCTCCCCCAGACATGGAGGAATGCAGCTCACAAATGTGAAGCCGTTAGTAGACTTTGCCCGGTAGCAACTGAGTCTTTTTGTTTAAACAAAGATTTCCCCAAACAACAGATGGACAATGTGTTGCAACAGCAGCTTCAGTACAACTATCTGCTTTCTTGTATGTGTGTTGCAAGATGCCACATTTCATACATTTAAATAGTCTTAATGTACCTCTACAACACTTTCTTTTTTTAAGGAGATCCCTATATTAAACCTGAATGACTCAAACGTGTTAGCCATAAAACACTACATAGAAAATCAAGAATTTGACAAAAATTGAACTAATTATACATTCTTACATTCTGGGGGCATAACTTCTGTCCTGTGCCATTTTCATTTGTGCTTAAATTCACAATTGAAGCTTGGTGGGGGGGGGGGGGGCAGCAGCAGACATTATCATTGAGCTAAACTGCTGATATAGGTCATTTCCATTTCTTAGCAAAATGATCTTTTATTCAAAATGTGAAACAAAGCTTAAAAAACTAATTAGCAGAAAGCATTAATGAGGAATAAAGAATGCGGTTCCCCGGGGAGGTCATTATGTCCTGTATGATATTTACTTAATACAACAGAGGGGCTGCTTTCATCTTTCAGGGAGGGGAAATGTTATGTTCGTCTGTGAATAGAGCGGGAGTGTGTATGTGATATGAGAGAGTAGTGTGACTTGCCTGAAGCAAATCCACCACACCAGATCATTTTTATCAATCCATTTAGAGCCATTAGCCAATCAGGTTTAATCACAGACGGTGGGAAGTACATGTTATAAGCATCTCTATGTGTGTGTGTTGGGACAGAGAGGGGTCTTAATAAAGCATTGATGCAATATGTAGTAATATATGGAACATATCTTGTAGAGGAATGTTTGTCCCCAAGACTTAAGTTGTGTGTGTGTGTGTGTGTGTGTGTGTGTGTGTGTGTGTGTGTGTGTGTGTGTGTGGTCCCACCATTTGTTTCTCTTGTTTCTCCAGCGCTGATCGGTCCCTGGTGATCTGTCTCTGGGTGCCGCGCAGCTCCTTAGACTGCTCCTTGATTACGTCTTTGGAGAGAGAAAGATGAAGGCAAGGTCAGTTCAGAATATCTAAAACAATTATAACACGATTACATTTCATATTTCCAAAGACCTACACACACTTCAATACCGCAATTTGGGGTTCAGTTTCTTGCCAACGGACACTGGAAAGTCGAGCAGATAAAAACGTTATCTTAGTCAAAAAATAGGTCCTGTTGTCCCCCTCCCAAAAAAATCGCCAAATCTGGCATCACTTTTGAGTTTTATAGCCTACTGATCAGAACGTACAAGAAAGTGGAGAATTAAATGTTTCTATGCTGTTTAATTCTGGACAGCCTTCTACCATTTCTTCTTTATTACCCTCAGTGCCGTGTAGAGGAAGTGGTAAAAAATGAAATTGTAAGATGATTGATGTCGAAATGAACAAAGACAAAGTGTTCAAAGAACGCAGGTAGGAAGGGTGGGTCTAGGACGGCTGCATGGCTTTGGAAGATATATGAAACATTTATTTAGGGAGCTCAATTGTGATCATGAGCATGTCTGTGTCCCCACGCGAAACACCTCACAACAAGCAACGCGTTGAGATAGCATACTGACACAGCTCAATGTGGAAGTGCTCACACCACAATATTAAGTGAGCTGTAACCCACCCACACTAAGTGACATCATGTGAGGCCATGTATGACGCTGAAGTCACACGTTAATCCTGAACTTCTGAGTCAGAGGGACAACCCAAGTCACACACACACAGCTTCAGGAACTCCAGAAAGGAACCTAATTCAGCTCTGGCTGTACACACACATAATACAGAAATAAAAACACAGAAATAGGCTAGCTATAACCTAAGAAAAAAAATGACATCTTCAAATCTGATGGGCTTTTTTTAAGTTGCCGACAGCACATCCCTCTGCCAGGACAAACATGTCAATATTCAAATGTAAATGAAATCATTAAATTAAAAGTAATCTGGGACGTCAATAAAAAAACGTATAACAATCAATTCAGCTTCATATTCATAAGTTGCAATATGTTATGAAGGGAATAATGAGTTTTTGGAAGAAGTAAGAAGACGAATGCTTATTCTTTGTGAAAAGTTCAGCAATCATGAAGTTAGTCGAGACACGTGAGCGCGTTGGACCACTTGTGGGAACGAAGCGTGTCTGCGTACACGGTGACGTGCCGCCAACGTCTCAAAGTGGGAGGGATATCGTCCTACAAATATGTGGGATCCCCCTTCATTCGCCAAATAACCAGAAACCACTTCAGCCACCTTACCCAGGGCAACATCGGGGGGGGAAACTGTGCCCAGAGATCGAGAGATGAGAGAAATTAAGAATGCGAGATGGAGACTGCAGAGAAGACCAGACAACGGCTGGGCATGAGGTGGAGGTAACACAGAGGCACAGTAAGTACAGTGTGCAGAGGATCGGTATTGGTGAAACTGGAATGACAAGGATGGGAGGGGTGGGAAGGCGGTGCTGAGAAGAGATTTGCCTCAACCAACAGAGCACCGTTTTTAAAGATAAAGACAATTTCCATTGGTATTTTTACAAACAAATTATTTTGATAAGGTGAACTTTAATCTGAAATCCAGCCTGGCTATGAGTCAATATATTCAGTATCTGAAATAGCATAATTTATTCATTACATTTGATTAAAGAAGGCTCGTGACCTTGTGAGGCTGCTTATTGAGCCTGGAGACAAATACTGACATATTGAGATTAAGAGGCTTTTTAATATTTTGAAATATGGATTCATTATATTTTGCTTTTTATGATTTACTTATTTATAGAATATATGCTTTTTTCACTGATGTTTCCTATTACAGCACTGTCCGCCTTGCTGTTGTAAAAGTGCAAAAGTCTGCTTCTGTTTGAACTTTTAAAGGATTATTTTATCTAAATGTGACCAAACTTGTAAAGGGTTATCTTATCTAAAAGTGACCACTCAGACCATAAATGAACAGCATGATAGGATGTCATATTTTTGCAGCATTCTCCTAACAGTAGATCATTGCATGTTGTCTGTTGTCTTAATACTAATTGAACATTACATTTTTACATTTGTATGTGTTTTTATATATATATGTTTCTAGTTATTGTGCTTTTTATCATGTTTTTAAATATTGTTTTATTATTGTACTCCCATTGTGTTATTTAATATTGTAGTTATTGCCTGTACAGCACTTTGGTCAACTGAAGGTTGTTTTAAATGTGTTATATAAATAAATAAATATTGAGATTGAGATTGTCTGTGTGCCACAGTTTTAGTTGTTTTTACAGCACAGCAAGGCAGATTATGTGTCGAACTCAAATTGACAGTAATACCTTCCTGAGGAGAAAAAGGAAGTGAGACAGTAGAAGTGATTTAGAGAAGCTCTTGGACAATTTTAAATACATTTAAACCGATAATAGAATTCAAAAGTATTTTTGAAAATGCGTTTTAGATGCGTAAATCTATTTGAAAGTGTGTATTCAACCTTTTGACACAGATTTGTATTTTGTTTCCGGTTCCTTTGCAGATAAACAAATGACTTAACCTTAGCTTTCGTGTAGCAACACAGACAAACATCTTATTCCTACAGATTTAGCAGATAACTAACGATTAGATTAGTTAGTAGAAACTAACCTAAACGACCATTGTGTGTAACGACAGTGTTGTTCAAAGCTTCAGTGTTATTAACCGAGCCATTTATGTTAAAAAATAGCATGTTCAACTGAGCTAACATTACATAGATGTTGGCGGCGTTTAAACGCTGGTTTGAGGCTTCAGTCAGCAGTGTGACTCAGAACAGGTTGAACAAGTTAAATGGGGAAAGCTAAAATGAGAACAGAACAACACAGCAGTCTGTACAGCCAGGCTAAAAACAAGTTAGCTAGCTTCCACACTCAGCAAACTTACCGTCCACGGTCTTCTTCTTGAAAAGGGAAGCCATGTTGCTGCTTTGTTTCAACCTAAATATCAAAATACTAGTCTTGTACTGTTGTACAATGTGATTCCTATCTGTAACACCGCCGTCACACCGGGGCGGTGATCTGTTTAGCTGCCTCGGTTTCCTGGTTCACTTTCTGTTGAGTTCCTCCCTCAGCTGACTGACTCAAGGGCTCCACTGACGTCACGGCGGGACTCTCATGCCGCCTTCACTTGTGCCTCGTTAAATGCCCAATCGTGATCAGAAAAGTGTCTTATTCTTCAAAATGTGACAATTAATTAAATGTAAACACGGTGCTATCACCACTTTATTTTGTAATAGACTGTAAGATCATGAGTGTCTCGATTACAGAAGAATATCACCTGAACGCCAACAACGTGAATTGTTGCAACTAGATATCTATGAGTCCATGTACAGAGGTTGAATATGTAAATAAAGACAATGGTAGCCCTACTGTCATAAATGAATAGCCCCTAAAACAACCAAAACTAAATGTTTAATGTTTTATATAGAATGTGTTTTATGGACCAATCTCTTAATACGTTCATTTGAAATAGATTTGCAATATTCCCTGTAGTACTTGAAGGCAGCTTCGAGGCAAAGGGATTGATAATAAAGTGTTCATTGGCAACAAAGACATTTCCTATTACAGCTTAATGATAAGGCATGGCAAGCAATTTAAGTAATATTGAGTTTGCATAGAATTTATATTTTAAATTCACAGGATACTTAATCCAACTGATGTCTTAATTGGTTCACCGATCCTTTAAGTCTTTCATTTTGGATGTTGCCTAACGTATGCAGGCAGGCTGTGCATTATGGACATGTTATCAGTACATACACTGTTCGTAGCACACAAATATGAAAACTGATTTAGGGAAACATTCCACAAAGGGATTCCTGTCTATAAAAACGACCCCTACGGCTTCTCACAGCATCATAAATTCTGTTCTTCTCAATTTCCTTCCTCATCTCCTTATCCCAAGAGGCAAGAGTTTTCATGCACTCCAGCGTGTATTCATATATTCGTATTGCCTTGTTTCATGTTCACGCTGAGAGCAACTTTGTGTGAGATGGTGGGACTCTTGAACCATAACCAACTCAATTTGGTGCATGTGTGTTCTGTGTTTGAGGTGGCGGTGGGAGGTAAGATGCAATGTGGGGGGGGGTCTCAGCCCAGAAATAGTGAGAGATGCCAAGTTATGGGCTGCAGCCGAGGAGAGAGGGGTGACTTTGAGGAGAAGGAGAGGAGGATGGGTAGCCCTTAGCTCTTTTCTCTATTTCTAAGAGGTGTATGTGTGTGTGCGTGCACTTTCCTGTGTGCATCAGCATGTCGTCCTGAGGCGTTGTTCTTGTTAAGGTTATTAGGGAAGATGTTTGGCGCTAATCAGTGGAGGGCTACAGGGACCCCCACTAAACGGCCTCATCATCAGAGGGCCCCTGTGGTGATACATCTAGCCCCAAGCACCCAGAGGGGCCTGCAGGTACCAGGCCTGTATCTGTCTCTGGCTTTGCTGCTACAAAGTGGGAGCATGTAAATCAAATGTTGTGGGTCAAATTTGGGATTTTTTTCAACCTGTGATATACATCATTTATTTTTCATAGATGGCGGGCAAAACATTCCCACTTAACATATATTGAATACTGGTGCTACATATTTCGTGTAAGGAGGTGCAACCAAGTAAAGTAATGAAGTAAATAACAAACAAACATGACAAGAAATGCCTGTTTTTCATTTACACTGTCTTTCAGCTATACGTTCTCTACTTTCTTCCACCGTCTATTTCCTTTTCAACCCTCCTACTCCTCTTCTCTGTGATCCAGCCCTGGGGCCAGCAGACATAATGTTAAGGCAATAACTACAGAGTGTATGGACACACACCCAGAGATCAGAGAGAGACGTTCATGTGTGAAATGAGATCTCTGCACAATCAGTGGGAGTCGCAGCCATAAAGCACATAAGGCTTTTCAGCTTTAAGGTATCATCGAACAAATCGGCGGATCCTTTCACTTCATGACTGTGGAGTTAATCTTGTAACAACTGTGTTTTTTATCCTCTTCACAGATAAAGCCAATCATGGACATCCAAAGACGAAGACAAATGTTGGGTGCGGTGATGATGGCTGCTTTTATTTTTTCTGGGGAAACAGACAGGAGTTAAAGGGGCCCTATTATGCTTTTCCTGTATTGCGTTATATCAGTTTTTGAACATGTAAATGGTCTGCAAAGTTGCAGTTGCAGTTCCTCCCTGACTGAAACGCCTCGATTGTTTCATGGTGACATCACTATGTAACACACTCGCTTCTATTCACGAGCGCTCCAACACATTGTACGTCACAGGCTAAGGTGCGGGACATCTCTAAGCGGTTGACCAATGCCAACAGATGGCCAGCTAACCAATCAGAGCTGACTGGGTTCTGGTTTCAGACAGAGGGTGAAAATAGCTGCTGCAGCACAGGCAGTATGAGAAAAATTAAGAGCTTTTTGAACATTAAAGCATGGAAACATTTCAAAGGGGAATAAAATACCCCTGAGGTTCAAAAGACCTCATGAAAGAACAACAAAGAAGTGAGGATACCTGCCCCGGAGGAAGCCCGGGGTCCCCTTCTGGAGCCAGGCCCAGAAGGAGGACTCGTCAGCGAGCGTCTGGTGGCCGGGCTTGCCACGGAGCCCGGCCGGGCACAGCCCGAAAAGGCAACGTGGGCAACACCTACGCTTCTCCATCCCGCGGGCCCACCACCTACGGGAAACAGCGACGGGGTCGGGTGCGCTGCCAGAAGGGTGGCAGTGAAAGCAGAGGGTCTCGACGGACCAGACCCGGGCGACAGAAGCTGGCTTTGGGGATGTGGAACGTCACCTCTCTGGGGGGGAAGGAGCCGGAGCTTGTGCGGGAGGTGGAGCATTACCAGCTGGATCTGGTTGGGCTCACCTCTACGCACAGCGTCGGCTCTGGAACCTTACTTCTGGATAGGGGTTGGACTCTATTCTTCTCCGGAGTTGCTCAAGGTGTGAGGCGTCGGGCGGGTGTGGGGATACTCACAAATCCCCGGTTGGGTGCTTCGTTGTTGGAGTTTACCCCAGTGGACGAAAGGGTCGCCTCCCTACGCCTGCGGGTTATGGGGGGGGGAAACTCTGACTGTTGTATGTGCTTATGCACCAAACAGCAGTTCAGAGTATACGGCCTTCTTGGAGACCCTGGAAAGAGTCCTGTATGGGGCTCCTGAAGGGGACTCTTTAATCTTGCTGGGAGACTTCAACGCACATGTGGGCAATGATGGAGACACTTGGAGGGGCGTGATTGGGAGGAACGGCCCCCCTGATCTGAACCGGAGTGGTGGTTTGTTACTGGACTTCTGTGCTAGTCATGGATTGGCCATAACAAACACCATGTTCGAACATAAGGATGCTCATAAGTGTACGTGGTACCAGAGCACCCTAGGCAGAAGGTCCATAGGCGCATTCACACCGCAGTACTTTTCCCACAAAGGTTCATCAGAATTTAGTTCATGAAAACTCTTTAGTTCTCATGAACTAAGTACAAATCGCGTTCACACCGGAATAAATCCCTGTGGGAGGATTAGGCAAATGAAGCCACTGACGTCACTTCTTCTGCTTTGGGTTTACTGGCAGGCCGCAAACCACTTCACGGCGTATACTGCCGCCCAAAGTCCCCGGCCGGAAGTCCCCGGAGTTGGGGACTGGCTTCAGTAGAAGCTGCTGGGACTCCCAGCAGCTTCTACTGAAGCCTTCCGAGTAAATCGCCAGAACGCCGACACCTCCTCATCTCCACCACTCCCATGTTTTATTTTGTGTTGCCATAAGTTAGTCTCTCTGCGTTTCTGCGCTGGGCTAATGCTAATGCTAATGCTAATAATGCTAATGCGAGGATAATAAAATGGCGGCTTCACAAAACTTTTTGGGGAGTTTTACGGGGCGTGGTTTGCAATCCGCCCAGCCAATCAGACACAGGAACCTTTTTCTCCCACAAAAGTCCCTGCTCTCTAGCAGGGACGGAAAAGGGGGTGAAAAGGTTCTCATGAACTAATTTTAGTTCCGGCTCTTTTTGGTGTGAACGCAACATTTCGGAACTAAAGTGGGAAAAGTACTGCGATGTGAACGCGCCTAATGATCGATTTCGTTATCGTATCATCGGCCGTATGTTTTGGACATTCGGGTAAAGAGAGGGGCGGAGTTGTCAACTGTTAACTGTGTTGGTTATTCTCACGTCCAGGAAAGAGAAGCTTAAAAAGGAGACTAAATGGAGTCTCTGAGATTGTTTCAAAATTGGTACTTTAATTAAAAATAAAGGCGCGGTTATGTTACAAACAGGATATTGTTCGACAGAAAAGCAGCTGTCTCTGGCTCTTGCTAGCAGAGAAAAGAGGCCGAACCCCTCAGGTCTCGCTGTTTATATATCCTCTGCTGGCTCCTCCCTGCGGGCCGGCTCACCACGTTTCAATGTCCGTTTGTTATGCATATCAGAGGATACAGACATTGTACATTCAATATATATCTAAACACGCCTTTTCTCCTCCTTAACTCTTTCATGACTTTTTATTTAACACATTCTAAACGCTGTAATCAATACTTCAAAAATACAGGAAATACGTCACAGCAGTTTGGTTTCCGGTCGTGCAACATCATATCATCTCGCTGCTAAATTCACCTCTATAGTAAATGGTATATTAGCCTCATGCTAACCGGAGATGACGGATTTTCAGAATAAAGCTTAACAACTGGTTGTGCACAAGAACTTCTGGTTTTTCAGTATAAATCAGCATTTAAACTGACGGTATGTTTAAGGTACATTATGCTATCAAAACATTGATTTTAATTTCTAACACAACTGATCACTGAGGTGAGTTGGGTCGAGTGGCGGGGGAAGCCTCTGGATAGACCTGGTAAGCCCAAACGTGTAGTTCGGGTGAATTGGGAATGTCTGGAGGAGGCCCAAGTTCAGGAGGCCTTCAACTCACACCTCCGGCGGAGCTTTTCGGGCATTCCTGTGGAGGTTGGGGACATTGAACCAGAGTGGTCGGTGTTCAAAGCCTCTATTGCCGAAGCCGCGGCGGGGAGCTGTGGTCTCAAGGTCTTAGGTGCCTCAAGGGGCGGTAACCCTCGAACCTCCTGGTGGACACCGGTGGTCAGGGAAGCCGTCCGACTGAAGAAGGAGGCCTTCAGGGATTTGTTATCCCGGGGGACTCCCGAGGCAGTTGCAAGGTACCGACAGGCCCGAAGAGCAGCAGCCTCAGCCGTGGCCGAGGCAAAGCAGCGGGTGTGGGAGAAGTTCGGAGAAGACATGGTGAAGGACTTTCGGGCGGCACCAAAGTTGTTCTGGAAAACTGTCCGACACCTCAGGAGGGGGAAGCAGGGAACCATCCAAAGTTTGGGGCTCTCTGCTGGAACTGCTACCCCCGCGACCCGACCACAGATAAGCGAGAGAAGATGGATAAAATACATGATAAAAATAAACTTTGTTCAAAACTTTTTAATTTGAAACTCAAGCCAGTAAATATTTGTTCACTCTATTTTACCTTGAATAATGGCAAAATATCTCATCAGATTCCACCCCCACCAAAGAGACAATCCTGACTTTATGATGTCTCATTTTCATAGTAATAGACGGCAAATATATGCCTCTCATGTCATAAAAAACACGGATTCCATGTTTGTTTGTTTTTTCATTTGCAATAGAAAGAAAGAAAGCCCCCTCAGGATACATACATCATTCCCCATATGTATCGAGCGTAAATCCAGAATCATAATAGGAAATAAGAAATGACTGTATGCTGATTTCTTCCGTATGACCCTGACATGTAAGCATGCTGAAATATGTTTGTATGCAAACACAGAGAGATGAGGGGCTGTGGTGGGAGGCACGGGACTTATTCTTCTTCTTCTCTCTGATGGATGGATACTTCACTGATACCCAGATGGAGAGAGATAGATGGAAGGAGGCAGGGAGGACACAAAGAGTATCGGGGGGATTAAAGGAAGAGGAGAATAGAGGGCAAATTCTCAGAGATAGTGGGGATAACAATCAAAGATATGGTAAACAACGACAGGGGATAGGTTGGTTTACACTTTACAGGATGGTCAAAAAGTCTGGGATAAAGAAAAACCATGATCCAACAAAATACTTTGGACTCTGCCACCATGCAGATACATTGTTTATTGTCTCATTAAAGTTAGAATTCTCATTTAAATAATCTTTTTTTCTATTTCTCTATTTCTTGGCCACAGTTACCTGGCCAATATGTTTTGGTCAATAGACCATTTAGGAAATAATCAAGCATATAACCATATAACCACTATGATATCAATAATGTTGGTTTTGGCACGGATCAGACAAAGGAAAGGCTGCTATTTATTGAGCTTTAGAGGTGTTGGTAGGCAGATTATTTAAATGTTTACCTTCAAACAGAGCCATGCTTCCAGTCTTTATGCTAAACTAATTTACTACTTCCCTGTTAGTGCAAAACGGTTCCTTTCAAAAGTACGAGCTAATCCGATTCAGACATTTTTAAATCATGCCGTTTGTTAGGTTTTAGTAGAACTGCCCAAAACCACATTTTGATCAGTTTGGGAAGAATTTTAATAAATATGGAAGACAGCAGGTGTCTGAAATAGCGGGAAGCGGAGGATGGTTTCAAGGAAGCATAGGAAGCAGTGTGATAGCAGCGGGGGAGGATGGGAGTTTGGGATGGGTCTAATAAATCGAGTGAGTGACTCCACTCGTTTCTGCCCGTGGGATGAATTTAGTTGCGCTCACCGGCGCAGTGCAGCATCAGGGAATTATGGGTAATGAGGGATTATTCTCCCCTGTAGTCTTTGCTCATCATCATTGCCACTCACAACCTCCCCAGTCTCCCACAAAGCACACACACACAACTCACACACAGACACTCTCCGAATATGAGGCAGATTTAGGATGTAGATGCAGGTGTGGATTATAAATATGAACATGAAGCAGACACACAAACGGGCTCGCACATCTTGCAGATGCTGTTGGTTTTGTGAGTAAGGTCAAACAGCGAGGTGTTAATGTTTAAATCTGCTGCTGGCGCCAATTTTGGGATGTCACACTCAGCGAGGCACACACACGGTTCAATGACACCCTGTTTTACCCACAGGTCCTTTTTGCCTGAGGAGGCCAATCTGTCTGAGGGTAGATCCTACATGCATCAAACCAGAACCCTCTTCACCCTTCTCTTTTTTCTGTCTCCCTCTGTCTCTCCAGTCCGGGGTCCTCCTCGCCCCGGGGCCAGGCTGTGACCAGGAGGAGTGGGCTGGATGTCCCAGCAGGGGCCGCGGCGCAGACACATTAGCATGAGGGAATTAGAGTTATTACAAGTGGAAGGGCAACAGAGGACAAGTGTAGAGGAGGTGTGTGAAGTTGTGTGAGGGACAAAACAGACAAAGTAGCAAGCTGCTGTTTGGCAAGTTGTAGAAGCCTATGTATTTGTGAGGATTATACAAATGTAGATGGTGTTGTTGTTTTGCATTGTCTCTAAAGTGAAGAAACTGCATAGTCAATTGTATTAAATTGAAATGGATCTTGTCCCAGATTCTATTAGTTTTTTAGACGTATCACAAATCAGTTGGTAAATCAGCATGAGCAGTGTGAAACAAAAAGCCATTATTGACTTTTGAACGAAAACAAGTACAATTTTGCACATGGAAACAACTACCCCTATTTTAAGCCAAAGCATGAACTGTATTTTTATAAACCTGACTATGTAGCTTTCATCCATTTCTATCCAAAGGTAGTTAATGTGAGTTTACCTGTTTGATTCAACTGTGTGTATTTAATAAAGAAATCTTAAAATAAGAGGATTCTTCCTTTACTTGTCGATAACACATTGGGCATGTTTCTCTGGGCTTTGAATATTTTATTTTCCAAAACTTCTTTACAGAAAAATGCACATCCAGAATAGGATTTTTGTTACCTTTAGGAAAAATGTGTAGTCTTCGGTGGTATTGTTTTGGAGATCTTTCGTTTCAGTTATTTATTGCCGAAAGAGAAGGGAATATGCATTAGCTCTGACTTTTTAGTTGTTGTATATTTTGAATTAAGTATTAATCTCTTACCATTAACAGTCATATAGGAGGGAAATCAGCAGTTTTATGAATGTGGAAACAGGTTGGAACGCTAAGTTGCATTATGGAGGGGGGCCCCCAAAGCAAAAATCCCTCCCAGGCCCCAAAAAGGCTAAGAGTGCCTATGTCCCACATTTTTTAAGGTGCAAACACAGCAAAATAATCTTCCTGTCTTTCTCCATTTACTCCTTTGTGTTTTGCATTCAATATGCGTCTTTTTGTAATACCTCTGCTGAGCATTTCATTTGTCACAGATAATATGAATTGTTCTACATTTAACTGGTATGGAAATACATTCTTAATTTCACACATATCCAGAGTATGAAGCTAAATGTCCTGCATATGCAGTATATGTTTTCCAATTAGCTGTGGATTTTTCAAATTAACATTTAAATCCATGTCCAGCTTTTGTTTAAGAGGAAATGTCAGTTTGACCCTCTACGGGTGACACACATCTGTCAAGTGGATTCAACGTGACCCTGTCTTTGAGTCTGCATCATCCCATTAACTTCTGCTGGGTAGTCTGTATCTTTATACGTGAGTTTAAAATGCAGAATAGACCAAGTAATTATCTGCTATTTAAGCAAGGTCAGCATTGTGACTCTGAGGAAACCCAACTGGTCACTTTGTGCCACACACACACACACACACACACACACACACACACACACACACACACACACACACACACACACACACACACACACACACACACACACACACACACACACACAAGCATGCTTTTGTCTTGTCTTTGCAATTAAAACTCCCATTTCCATTTCTAAAATGTGCAATAATGGCTAGCGCGATTAAAAATGATTGTGTGAGATCACTGAGATAATGAAAAGGAGAAGCGTGGCGCGTTGTTTGACAAAAAAAAGCCCTTGTAACTGTTTTTCCTTTGGCTTAACATGGAAATTCCATTTTCATTAACTTTTTCTTATTAGAAAACACATGGATGTAATGATCCCACCAAGTTGTTTTGTGTCCCATTTAAACTGAATTAAACATCAAGACTCATGTTGTAGTTTGGAATTAGAGGCAAGTCTTATGTATTTTTTTTCCTGAATGTGGCAATGAATACACATCTATTGATATTGCATCACTCCATGTACTTGAATATGCACTAATAGCCCTTTAATGAGACTCTAATGTTGGCACTCCTCCCCCACCTCTCACACACTAAAGTAGCAAATGCATGAAATGATCCACTTAATGTACCGGCAGTGTACGTTGGAATTAATGAAAGAGTTTGACCAGTATGTCAGTTATTTAATAGGGCAGATAATGGCTTTTTAAATATATTTTCTTTGGCCTTATCAGAGATTTCTGACAATATACCATAAAATAAGCAGTTGTACACTATGTAAAACATAATCATCCACAATTTTAAACCTGTCACCAAAACCCTTACATACTGATATTGTATTTTGTAGGACTTCCAAGAATATGTTAACAATGATGTGAAATTATGTCGTGGAATTTGCTACCTAAAGAGGCTGTGGTAATTTGTTTGCCTGCACAGGAGCCATGTCATCCTCATCATCCCCCTCATCATCATCATCATCATCATCATCATCATCATCATCATCATCATCATCATCATCATCATCATCATCATCATCATCATTGTCTTCAGGTGGACTCAGGCAGGTGTGCGTTTCTATGGACTCTCCCCAGGGCAACCGCACAGCAAAACTCATGATGCTGCAGTCTGCCTAATGTGAGATATAATCATGAACGGCACTCAGCGTTATCTCACACCTGCCTAATCAGGAAGGTGTGAGGTTGAAAATGGTAGATAATTTTATTTGGCAAGATGCCACATCATTTGCAGTAAAGGTGTTTGACGAAAAGCATTTATGTTTGGTGATGTCGTTTTGTCTCAAAACTTAGAGGGTTGAACTTTCCGTTACCTCTGAGACTAAAATCTGGGACACAACACTTTTTTTTTGGTTTCTTGGGATGTACCCCCGAAACCCCCTCCTTCCCAGAGCAGAATGTCCCTCTAAAATGTGTCTGTGATCTAAAGTAGTGGAAGTTTATTAGGCATGATAAGTTTCTTTAGATCTAAAGCACTGGAGGTGCCCCTCGTTCTTTGAAGGGTTTTTTTACAGCCGGAAAAGCAAACAATTCTCAAACTCCACTTTAATTTCAGTCCCTTTCCCTTCTCCTCCCTCCGTTTCCCCCTCTAAAACATCCACTAATAATCATCTCTGTGCCTCATTAAGAAGCGGAGGAGCAGGGAGGCACAGGCTGCTCCAGATGTTTGGTGGAAAACCCCTGAGGTCCAGCGTCAGTGTCAGAGAGCTTGTGTGTATCCGTCTGTTGTAATATGCATTATCATGTGTGCATGATTGAGTGTGTGTGTGTGTGTGTGTGTGTGTGTGTGTGTGTGTGTGTGTGTGTGTGTGTGTGTGTGTGTGTGTGTGTGTGTGGTGTGTGTGTGTGTGTGTGTGTGTGTGTGTGTGTGTGTGTGTGTGTGTGTGTGAGACACCGCTTTAAATCTGTATGCGTTTGATACTTCCTGCACTGTCTTCAGGCATCTCTGTGAGTGTTCCACTGCCCCACTTCCACAGCAGGCGGAGGCAGCGAGGGACGAGATATCCTCCATGAAAACACTAGATGGAGATAAGACTAACTCTGCTTCCCTGCACAGTGTTATTATCTGTCTCTTTGTCTGCTGCTGCTGTCACCATGAGCGATCTGTCTGTCAAGATAGGGAGGTGGCAGTAACATTTCAATGAGTTATGGGGCTGATATTGACAGTTTGGTAAAATATATCCCAGTCACTTTTCTCCAACTTTGTTCTGATAGGTTTGGAATAGTTTATTAGTTGATCTGTAAATTGACCATGTATTGGCATAATTTTTCTCTTTATACAATTCCAATTCTAGGACACAACATACATTTTTGACAATCAAGACATTTAAAAAGAAACACAAAATACAATCTTCTTAAACCCGTATCTAAAAAGGTTTTGTTAATACTAATTGGCACATGTTCTTATCATGGATCTTGATGGGTACAGCTGCGCTCCTCTGACATAAGCAAAACTCCATGTTTTTTGTAATTCCTGTATAAGTGCTTTTCTTTCAAAATGCTGCCCCACTTCCATAATAGTCTTATCGCATCATCAGCTTGCAACTGAATAATTCACGCTCCCTTTTGTGAAATCAAAGCGAATGAAACATGAGAAAAATGGTGAGATGTTACTCACTTGCCACAGTCTTCGAAGTCTCATCAGATGTGGCACCTGGCAACCAGAATGCAGCGTTGAAGCAGGAAATAAATTATGAATTTTCCTGTTGTCTTTCCTAAACATTTACCTCTCAACAGATCCCAACGTTGGGGAAATGAACTCTGAAGAAAGTTAGACTGAGAGGAGAAAAATGTATCACAAAGTGGGGGCAAAGTATTTCTCTCATTCAGACGCAAGCAAATCTACAAATTAAGAAATCCTTTTTGGCCTCTTTGTTATTTGGGTGTTTTCAGTTGATTCGGCAAGTTGTTGGAAGGGAAAAATGGGTTTAGTTTTTCCATAAGTCTTGATGTTGAAGTATTCCAACTCAACTTTATGCTGAAAAAAAGGACTAAATTAGCACATTTTAGTGGCCATGAATCCTTTTTCACTCAAGAAATGTGGATTTGACACCATATTAAAAGTACAGGTGTTAAAAAAAATCAATTAATGATGGCTGAATTCCATTTAGCTCTTCAGTGTCAGTGTTGTGCATGCTTGTTCACTGTCAGGATTTACTGGGACACCTGAATGGAACAAAGCCATCATTAACGTTATTAGTAACACCTGTGCATTTACTAACACCAGCTAAAAGGCCTATTAGTGTGACTGCATGATGGATTGGTGGGTAGGTCCGGAAATGGGAGGGGTGATTTTCACTTTGTTTGGTATAGCTCTATTCATGTATGATCTAATTATCTTTTTATAAAAACACACTTTACCCCTCTGCAACAAATCGTCGAGTAAGTTTCTCCGGGTTAGTTCTTGCAATTGACTGAATATGAGACAGACGAAAGGTGAGCTCCTCTACATAACAGAAAGCCAAATCTAGGTGAACAAGCAGCAAAGAAGCTCGACTTCACAAGAAGGAGAATAATTGGTGAAACCGTGTGTTTAAAATGAAATTGGCTCTCCTATTTAAATATTTAAAACCACTTTGGAGTTTTTATGTCAGCCCTTTTAATGACCTGTTCTTCTTTGGCTTGACATTTTTGTCAGTGTAATTTGTTACTGCGGTTGAATGGAATTACCCTGTATTTTTCTCTGGACTGAAGATCTCTGGCCAGTGAAAAAAGTCCCAGAGCCAAGATGGGAAGTAGAATCACTTTCTCTGAGAGGCAACCATGGACTGCTCAAGAAGGGCAAATATGGTGAGAGTGGTGCTTGTGGTTAAGGGCCCCTTAGGGTTGATAGGAAAAAGAAACCTCTGCACTGAAGTCTGGGAGCTGGCAGGAAACGGCAGTATGATAACAACAAGCTGTGCATTTCTCCTCACCACATCTTGTTGGCAGGCAGAGAAGAGAGCTAACACACTGCTGGCAGGGGTGACAATTAAGTTTGATGCCGCCTTCCAGACCCGCTTTAACCAAAGCACTCAAGGATGATATAGGGCTAAAGACATTCAGTGCTATACGTTATTATTGTCAATGTCGAGCTTATACTCATTCCAAAATAAAGTTGTTATTATAACTCTGTGGCAATCTTAATGTCAATAGAGTGCCACAGTGACGCACCCTAAAACCCGGAAGTAAGTTAGCATTTTACCATCTGATCGATAGATTTATGATTAGAAAATTATAGAAGTAGGGTAGACATGTGGATATTATCTGGCTGAACAAAATGTGATCTGTCTCTTCAATTTGTGTCAACCGCAGACCTTATTTCGAGCTATTTTCCAAAATCCTATGGAGAAATTGCATTGCTTTTTGTCGAAGGAACCGGAAGGAGTTTACTTCCGGGTTTTAGGACGCGTCACTGTGGCACTCTATTGGCATTTTTTAAATCTGCAGTAAATTGAGTATGTTCTCATTAAACTGGAGAGAAAGGAAAAAGCTGGTAAACAAGACAGTGTCTACAGCCATATTGGCACATTCTGTATCCTCTATCAAATACCAACATCGTAGACTTTAATGTACTTTAAGTAGACATTTATGGTCATAGTAAATCAAGAGTACATTGCATTACTGAACAATAAAACTGTCCTGGGAATCACTTCTTGTTTACTACACATTGGGAAAACATGATCTTTTATAAGAAATGATTCAAAATCTCTATACATACATGCCATTTCTATAGCAACACGTTTGGAATTTGTGACACAAAATGTTCATCCTTTATTCGATGGACATGCGATTATTTGAACAATATATAACACAGTGTCCCTGCCCATTACTCTAATTGAAACCCTGAAACCCCAGCAAATAAATTCCCTAAAGATCAACGTCTCCTAATTAGGCTAATTTGCTTCTATTACAGAGAATATTATGGATGTGAGGTTTACACCAGGTCAGACTGACAGACATGTCATGTCCCTGTCCTCGCCAACAGGTGGCAGCAAACTGCTCAACTCAGTCAGCCAGGGAGCATCATTGAAAGAGGGATAAGCTGATAAGGAGCCGTCACCACTATACATGGCAGTAATCAGGGGGTCCTGGCAGCTGAATGTGAAGGATATAACCAGGGGTGCACATAACTTTTTTGCCCTGGTTCTCAAAGGAGCACCTGGAGATGTTGCTTGGTGCTCATCCTTAAAATGAAATAAACCGTAACTTTTGAGGGGGTCTTTACTTTATTTGCCAGGCACACGGCACTGAACACACATGCAGAGGTGAACACAGAACACACATGCAGAGGTGAACACAGAACACACATGCAGAGGTGAACACAGAACACACATGCAGAGGTGAACACAAGACAACATTAGCACAACCAGTAATCCTACAAGCTGTCATCACTACCCTCCTGACTGTCAGACATGGTAGCTGATGATGTAGGCCTACTACTTTCTCTCTGGTTGAGTCTGATTAGCTTCTTGCATCCACAAGTCAACAGCTGGGTTTGGGTCGAAAGTCTCTGTTGTCATCTTAGAAAAGTGGATGTAATCAAATAAGTATGTGAACATAACCAATAACCTACCATAGCCAATAACAAATTAATGTAACTTATTGTATTTGTGTTGTTCATTCATATCTTATTTTACCTTAACATTTATTTATGCATTTTTTTTTATCTCTCCAGTTTTATCGGATATTTTTGGTTACTGTCCTATAGTATACATTTGAATGATTTCAAACCTGTTTATCCCAATAATTATAAAAGAGTGCCTTGGAAATATGTGTTTACATAAATTGTGACCAAACCGTTTGAACTTAGACTAAGAGTCCTTACCTCACTGAGCTGTAGTTAACTTATCAGCCTCTCAGTCTGACTGGAGAGGACTCTCCCTCCACATTATTGTAGAAACATCTTCTTCTTAAATCCGTTAGAGCAGCTAGCACGGCACCAGATTCTAATAACAACAGCGCTGGTACCGGTGCACCCTCCCTCTCTCCCTCGCTCACTCGCATTTTTGCTGTGAGCTGCGGGCGACAGAAAAGCCAACATCCCCCATTTTCATCACTTACAGCGCCCATCGTACAGGGCAAATTAAACGTGTAACCGGGGTGAAAAGGGTGTTACATTTACTTAATTATGAATGTTGTTACATCAAGGCCGAAAATTAGGATGAGCCCCAACGGTCAAAATGTTTGTTTCCCTCCCAGAACTGCCAGCGCAGCACCTCCCCAGATCTGGCGCCCTAGGCGAACATCTAGCCAGCGCTACGGGCCGGCCCTGAGTTCATATCATGGTTCATATGCAACTCTCTCTCTTCTCTCTCTCTCTCCTCTATTTTCTCTTTTCTCTTCTCCCTCTCTCAATGTTGGTTTCAAATGACCCGGTGCTCTTTTTTTGGTGGAGGTGCGCATGCGCACCAGTTATGTGCAGCCCTGGATATAACACTGCAACTTCTACTGTTTGATTTCAATTAGAGGACTTTGTTGCATGTTATGCTCCTTTGTCTCCCCTCTTTAACTCCATCTGCTAATAAAGGTGAAAATGCACATATATAAACAGTAGTATACATTATTAATACAATGTTGCTTTTACTGTAGGCATTTCTTCAGTTATATGTCTAAAGCTTAAAAAAAGATGTGATTTCTTCTTTTGAAGGTTACAGACCGAAATGCATCTGACCCTTAAAAGCACCTGTTGATCAAAGATGACCTGCAGATGACATTGTGTATAGGCTAGGGTTTATACAGGGTTTATACAATCTGCTCCTAACATTTTAAAGTAGCCAATACGTTTACAGTAAGGTGATAGGACAGTAGCATACAGAGTAGGGGAGTGGGGGATTTAGGCGTGAATTCTACAAGGGAGAGGCTGGTGGATAATTTAAAGCCATTTTGTCAGTATTTCAAATGATTATCAGAAAACTAAATCGACAAAGGATTCATTTTGTTCCTTCTCGAAGCGGCATTCATGATGGTATATCAAATGTGCAATCCATGTAATTGAGCTGAATTAAACTATTTAAAACACTTTAATGTGTCTGTTACATTCTTTCTATGGAGAGGGACTCTTTACCTAAGCTATTCCAAAATCCCAGCCCTAAACTTTGGCATGCTGAGGTCAGAGGTGGCTGAACTGTGAGATCTTTATATGACCCACAGTAGCATATGAGTGCAATAAACTTTTATGAATGACAGGGAATATAACCATCAATGCAGAGTTATGGTGCCTTGCTAAACTCCCATGTACTCCATGCAGGCCCTTCCCCGGTGGGCGTGAGTAACTGGCCCCAGCCCTCTCTAAATATAACTCCCCTCCAAAACAGAAAGAGAGAGAAGGAGGGAAAGGATTACTCATCCAATCAGAAGCGATCTGAAAACTTGTCAGAGAAGAGTTTTTTTTTATTTTCTTTTTTAGGATACTGTGTGTGTCTCATACCGTTTTGATCACTTTTGTGGCCCCGGGTGGTGCTGGTGGAGCGCGCAGCAGGAGGTGCATTGTCTGTATGCAAACTGGACGACATGGCTATTGTATGCGTGTGGGCATATATGGAGGCATCGATGGCTCGGAGGATACAGCCCGTCTGAAGTCTCAGGAGTAGAGAGTCGCCCTTTGGCTGTCACAGCGCGTTTCTCTGTTTCCATCATTACCCGCTCGGGTCCGTCGTTATGAGTTGCCTGGATGTGATGTACCACCAAAGCTATGGAGCGCACTTCCTCCCTGCAGCGGCGTACAAGGCGACGTACTACAACCACCATCACCAGCAACAACAGGTGAGACATGACTTAATTGCTAGGGTGACACAACTATCACAAAGAGTTATTATTATATCTTTTCAGGATAGGCCATTTTAATGTATCATGGAAGTTTGAATTATCTGTCCAAAACAAAAGTTATTTATAACACTAATTAAAAAAAAAAGTTCTACAGAACCATTAAGTGTAAGTCAACTTTAGGATGCTTTAAAGTTTTAGTTTTCACAAAAAATATCACTTTCCTTTAATTTTTACTCCATGATGCCTGACCTCTCTTCAGGACACCACTTTAAACTTTCTTTACAATTCACACACACACCTATTCATTTAAATATAAGGGCTTTCAATGATTAAATTCCAGGCTGATGCTCGGTATTCGCCTCAGGTCAGGCGTGATGACACGGATCTATTAATCCTGTGGTCAGATGGTGATGTAATGACAGCCGGTCAGTCACTCAGGAATGTGGATGAGGCACACTGAGCTTTACAAATAGTTGGAATGCAGTATGGGAAAAAGGAAACTCATTTTCACACAGCTCTCAGGCTGCTTACCAGATAAAATCATTACTGGTATGATACTATTAAACAGTTTATTTATAGTGTTTGGAAAACAGAAGCCATACCATGTGTAAGAAAATGTGGTTCTTTATTATGCCTATTTAATAAACACATATCAATTGGTTGCTCTTAAAAAGTATGCAGTCTCTATTCTATTGAAAAGTAATGGATCTGTGTGTTAATCTCTCTGTGTTTCTTTCTCCAGAGGAGGTTGAGTGTTTACAGTAAGATGCAGGAGTGTATGGAGCAGCAGCAGCAGCAGCAAGGAGGAGGAAGAGTGATGCTTTCCAGAGATCAGGGCCTCCGGCAGGGTCTTGCAGCACCAGGGACTGAATCCATCCGTAGATCCATGTCCGATTCTGAGCTGAAGGATGGTCCTCAACCAGCAGAGGCAGAGTACTTGAGCTCCCGGTGTGTTTTGTTCACCTACTTCCAAGGGGACATCGGGGACGTGGTAGATGAGCACTTCTCCCGCGCTCTCAGCCAGTCAAGCACCTTCAACAGCGAAACCAAACCAATCAGAGTGACTCAGCCTTCAGCCACAGGAGGCTTATGGAAAGGTAAGAGGGCAACACATTTTAAACTTTCTCAAAGAGCTGCTGCCCTTAGTTAACCATTATTAAAGATCTGAAAACATTGGAGATGTTTTTTTGGCAGCATGTTGAATACTTTGTGTGTGTTTCAGATGGTGGGTCTCTCTCTGAGGGGCAGAGCAGCTCAGTTTGGAACAGCACGTATCCATCCCAGGCCAGTCCTTCCCTCCCCTCTGTCTCGGTGTCAGTCCACCCGGACTTCTCCCCCAGCCCGGTGTCCTTCAACCACCCAGATGGAGCTCTCTGGGCCGACCATGTTCTCTCCCAGGCCGGCCTTCCCCCTCCGGCTACCCTCCCTGAGAGCTGGACCTACAGCCTAAATCCCCAGAGCCAAAGTGGCTACCCCAATGTCCACAACGTCTATCACCCTCATCCCCACATCCACACCCGGCACCACCACCCCATGCTCCACCCATACCCCACCCACACAGCCTTGGATCCCAGGTTTAATCCGCTGCTGCTGCCCGCTGTTAGGAACCAGAACCAGCCGAGCACCAGCACAGCGAGTTCCCCGCACAGTGAGGGGGTGAAGACGGAGATGCAGCCCAGCAGCAGCAGCCCCGTCCCGGCTACCTCTGTGACCTGGTCCCCGTCCTCCCTCCATGGGTCCCTGGACGGGTATGACTCAGGTAAATGCAATACAAATTCTACACCGGATTGACTTCTAAGAATTTGTCAAACTGTGTTCTAACTCAATTAGTCAGCCTAAAAATTAATGTCCGTATTTTTCTTCTTCTGCAGCTCTTGATCAAACCAAGGCAAAGTCGTCAGTTTGGTTCTAACGGATGTACGGACAATAAGAAGGATTATCAATTTAAACCAAAAAGGACCTATTATGTGGCTCTATCAATGTATGGCTGCAACACCAGCACTGTAATGTAAGATGTAGAAAGAAGGCTTTCTGTAGCTAAGACTATGAATCCTGCACTGTCCACACAACGTATTATGGAGATGAACTCAGACTTTGGACTAAATTGACAGTGATCTACTGCTCTGGCTGCAGGTCAAGGCCCTGGAAGAACAATTTAAACAGACTACTAGCTTTAAGAATGGAAGGATTCTTCTTCCCTAAAGGCACAAAACACAATTTTGCTTTCGTTCAATGTGAGACCAAATGGTTCTGTTTCAAGAGCTTGGGTTTGATCCACATTGTGTTTTGTACAGTAAATGTTATTGATGGGTTGTTGTGTACAGTTTTGCCATGCTAAGTTGTTTTTGCTGGATGACTCTTGCTAAAATTCTTGCCTGAATGCTACTTTGCTATTTTTGCCTTAAGAGATTGTGAAGTGTAAATATTGGTACAGTTTGTTTAAGTAATAAATTGTTGAACTGAATTTTTTGACTGGAGGTTCTTTTTCAGACCTACATTTACCCATTGAGCCCACAATATGCTGAATTCATGCACAAATATTTACCTCCAAGTAAAACTGACTTTTTCTAGAGAGGGCATTGAACAAATCACTCAACATTAACAAGTAATAATGTGTAAAATTCATTTAAATTCCTGCTCCTAAAAGACATAGATGTGTAATGCAACTCTTCACACATAACTATCCTATTACATCTCATGCAATGATTGGTGCTTTTTCTCTTGTACACTTAAGAAAAACATTGCAACCTATTATAGCCTTTTAAGCCTATTTAACCTCAGTTCCAAGGACCCTTTTCATTCTCCGAATAAATTCAAATGCTAGAATATTACATGTCAGATGGAGACAGACTCTTATCTAAGCTTAGAAATGTGAGAAGGCTGACAGAAACAGCAGAAAAATGAATGTGATATTGGACCAAACCAGAATATGTAATACTTCAACATTATTTTATTGTTATCTACAGCAAAGGTGAAGATTTGTCCCAATTATTCCAAACATTCTACAATAAATGGTGACTTTTTTATTTTTAACATCATATCTAAAACCCAACTGACCTGGGGCTCTTGTTTCAAATTTAGATAGTATCTATTGTTGCAGTGCTCAATATTAGCATTAATGTTTCAGGTACTAACAAGGCTCAACCAGACAGGAGCTGAGTTGTTGTCCACAGAAGGAGGGTTACATTCCAGAGAGTTACTGTAAGATACCATGACATGTATGTTGTCCCTTTCCACAAAACACAAGCATGAAAACACACACACTCCAGACTGAGAAGTACACACCAAAGAATGCATTTCCTGTCTGGACAGGAAGTTTGTCAGAAGTTAGCAGACTACTCATACACTCAGGAAAATCTAAGACAGATTTCAGGTAGCACATTTCATTTTTGGTTAAGTCATGAATATCACATGCATTAAAAAGAAATCAATGCATTGAGACACATAGATGATATTGAGTTTTCCTCTTAAATAATTTGAGAAATGTTCATTGGTATGAGCCTGAAAAAAACTGATACAAAATATACATTTGGTTGAGCGTCAGGTTCAGCATTATTTGTGTGTGTGTGTGTGCGTGTGAGTGGTCTGACCAGGTGGTTTGATAAGCAGCAGCCCACTAACATTCCTGCCTCCTCTCCCACGTTGCTATTCTCCGCAAAACAGCAGGACTTCAAATCTGGACCACGGCAGCTGCGTTTCCATCCAAAGTATCATCCACAGTAATCATGATGCATCAAAGTGGAAAACATCAGTGAAAAAAGATTATTAACTCTAAGAATTGATGATATTTCTCTGATCAATAAAGCAAGCTGCAATTTACTCAGACAGGCTAGAGAGGTTTTTGTTTTTTTATAATAATGATGTAATCTATAAATGTACTTAGAAATGCATTTTTCATGCAGCTATCGAAAGGATTGATTCAATCTTAATTCGCAAAAGTGATATGTTGGACATGCTCAGAGAGACAGTTGTAGCCTCTACTCAATATGTCTGAAAATGTAACTCCAATAAACAGTAATACATTCAGTTTAATTCAAAATGTGGAAATGCCTAACTAATTGTATGAATATAAATTGATTGACAGCACTCATGCATTTAACACAAAAGTCTAGCAACAACCTCGTGAAAAAAGACAATTAGGCAACCCAAGAGTTGTGTTTGTTATGTTGGGACAAATGTTTCAAATTTTAAATCTTAATTTAAACAGAACTGATATCATGCAATCAACCAGATCAAAGACAATTAGAATAAGCATTGACATGAGTTTTTTTATTTTATTTACTGTTCCATCTTTTACTGATTGCCACCCAGAATGCAACGATGCTACTAAACCCTTCCCATAAAATCATCTATTTTTGGTTTGATCTCTCCTGTTGTGGAGATATATCTACATGTGCCCTGTTTGTTTTCATTGCAGCAGTAAAACAATAGGATGTGATTTACATGAATGGAATTTATTCAGAAAACCTGTCAGCAACACATATTTTCATAATTTTGTATCATGATTAATGTGAAGTTCTCTGTTAAATCAGGGTAACAGGCAATGGAAGAGAATAAAAAACATGGAGAGATTCAAGGAAGATTGTTCAGCTCAGTATGTCCTCTTCTCCAGAGCTCTTAATTAGCATTAGCATGTAGCTTCTGCATCAGTATGTAGTGCACTTTTATGCTAACAGGCCTCCCACTGGCAGCATTGGAGCATCACCACAGGCACTTCCACTGCAGGAAGAACACTTAGATACAGCAAGACAGAGCTGGAAGCTATCTAAAAGTGAATTAATATGTAAATTGTAAAAATTTAAGAAATGGCAGAGATTTAGGAAATGTTGCATGTGTAGTTTAGCTTTCCATTAAAGTGCAAATAGCCGATAATAAGGACCTTCAAATAAATGATTGCTGATATTGACCAAAAATATGCAATCGTATCACATAAACGTATTAATAATGTATGCCATGTTCATTTTTAAAGGACCTAACAAGTTGCAAACACACACACACACACACACACACACACACACACACACACACCACACACACACACACACACACACACACACACACACACACACACACACACACACACACACACACACACACACACACACACACACACACACAAACCCTGTTTCACAAAAGTCACCAAATGAGAAAAGGGTGAACCAGGCTTTGGGTCCTCCTCTCCTCTTTGCCATGATTGCCTCTTTGGAACCAATATATTTTTCCTTTTTGTTACAGAGAATGCATTAATTTCAAGAAATGAGCGGAGATTCTTGTATTTCTTTTTTTATTTCCCTGGAATTAAAATCTTCTTCTGACCCGATAAGCTCTGGTTGGACCTCTCATGATCCCGGCTCAGACTGAACTTCCTCTCATTGCTGCGCTCCAAACCCCAGCCTGGTACTTATCCTTTTAATTGACTATTAAATGTTGTATTACTTTCCCTTTTTTCAAAATGTGTAATTGCTTACTCTTTCAGAAGAAGTGCATAGAAAGGCTCGATGGGAGGAAAGTTAAGTGTTTTCCAGTCCTTCATTCATTGCATAATAGAAGTTAAATATCTGAAAAAGCCTCTTAAACTCAGCCTGCTGCACTCTCCTGTTATTGGCTAAAACTGTTTCTGATTGAATGTCGTTATTTGCCTCAGCCTCATCTGGAAATTCTGTATATCACTATGTTGTTATTATCAATACGGTCAGTATGATGTTTATTGTTAGTTGCAGTAAGTTACAGTTTCTGTTTTTAGTGCAAAAGTAGACTAGTGACGGTTACGTTGTTAAAGTGCCTGAGAAATAACCAATTCTGACGAAAATGCAATTTCCTCACACATTGCTTTGGTAAGGCCTCATTGGAATATCGAAAGTTATTTTAGCCAGTCACTGAAATGAACTGAACTGATCTGAAACTACTGCTTAGGAAACAGCACGAGGACGAGAGACAAATGCTGGGAGTCGTAATCCTAGAAGAAGAGATGAAAAGAAAGAGCGGGAGAAGGAGGGAAAGCTGATCAGTCATAACACGGCCCAGCCTCACATTCCAGAGTAATTGAGCGGATGATTAGTCTCACAATCAGCAACACAACACCAGCTGTCTGAACACAAAACTATATAAATACAGAGATCAGGACGGAGAGGAGAGGAGAGGAGAGGAGAGGAGAGGAGAGGAGAGAGGAGAGGAGAGGAGAGGAGAGGAGAGGAGAGGAGAGGAGAGGAGAGGAGAGGAGAGGAGAGGAGAGGCGAGGGAGAGGCAGAGGAGAGGAGAGGAGAGGAAGAGGAAGAGGAAGAGGAAGAGAAAGATCCATAAAGCAATCATAATCTCTCCTCCTCTCACTTCCTTTTCCTTCTTTTTTCCCATCAAACATCTTATTCCATGAACCAGCTTCATGCCTTCAAATAACTGGGGTAATTAGAGATAATTTGCCCTCCTTGTGCGAAGTACTAGGGGCATTAAGGGTATTAGTGAAAGGCTCAGCTTTCACCACTCTGTTTGTGTCAACAGGGCAGCCTAATGAAGCATGCAGGGAGAGTTGGGGAACACTTGTCCTGCTGATTGTGCTTGATTCCTGGATTCTTCTTTGATAAATGATACCTAGTTAGAAAATGACTAAGAACACCCAAGGAGAAGAAAATCGAGTGAAACTGTGGTGTTAGTATAAGAACAATTATATTTGTGTTATCTATGTAGTGTAATAATCATAATTTCTTCTTTAATTTTACTACCAATTATGTAACATGCAATGGACGCTCACACTGGATGGAATTACATCTCATTTAGATTCTATGAAGCTACCTTAGACAAAGAATAGGAGGATAGGACAACTGGAAAATGTTAATGGTGGTGAATTTGTTGGTGAATTTACATAAAATATTTAGTCTGTATCACTCTTTATTTATGTTTAATGAGTTTTATGAGTTTTGAACTCTTGAGATAAATATATTTTTTTAGGCTGCTCAATGCTTCGCTTTGTTCTCCACCAAGTTGCTAATGCCATTTCTATAAAACTGTTGGATTGGAGGCCAAAAGTTCAACACCCAATGGATATGTAATGACAATTTTGACGAGACATATATTAGATTTTTTCAAATTCTTCACAAAATATTGGAAAGCAATTTTGAATTATGGTTTATATTTATGTAAGGATGATTTTAATATGATGTTATATGCATAGTTTTATACCCATTGCCTCAAAGATATATACTACCTCAAGATACCCCTGCAGTAGATTCAAGATTTGAATCGTGATCTGAATCTTGAATCAGTAAAGATAACTGAATATAAAAAGTACCAAACAGTGTTGGTTTGGATGAGACAGCCCTGCCTGCTGTGTGTTTCTCTCACTCAGAGAGGAATGCGCTGAACAATTCCCTGAGTGTGTCTTCACTTTTATCACTTCAAGATGTTTAATTACAACTGAAGGCAAAAAAATAGGCATTTGTAACAGTTTCAACAGGGCTGGTGTTTATGTATGTAGGCCCATAAGGCAGGAGGAAGGGAATATTTGCACAGGTCCATGATCCAGAGCGTGGCAAGGATGAGCTCCAACAGCCAAGCGCAGACTGTTAAATCAAAATTCAATACACACTTACACCACGGGACTAGATCAACATTTACACTTGTTTACAACATACAGCGAGAACATCCACCCATAACACAGGCCGGCTACATTCCTCCGCCTGCCCACACACAGAGCGGCCGGCCAGGATACATAAGAATGCCATTCCTCGCCAGATTTCAGAAGATCTTTCATTTGAATTTTCCTTAACCAACGTCTGACTCCAAATATCGCCACAGGAGAAGGTTGGACACTCAAATTGTAAAATGCTGATGTGAAACTGTTATTAAAGAAGACGGGTTGGGTTACGGGAAACACAGACGAACACACAGAGATGAGTAACTTTATACTTTTTCCTTGCTCTTTTTTGTCTAAACTCCATCTGAGGGAAAGGCCCTCCATTCATAAGCATAACAGGAACAACCTACTGCTACAGCAGCAGCAGCAGCAGCAGCAGCAGCAGCAGCAGCAGCAGTAGGTTGTTCCTGTCAGCTCCGCTCTGGGTAACGTGCCAGTAACCACAGAGGCCAGTACATAGCTGGCCAGTACATAGCTGTCATTCCTCTGCTCACTGAAAGTACATTTAGCAACCAACACCTGTTTCCCCTGCTCAGTCTCCACTGCTCTGCCACAGCTCGACCTGCATCATGGAGCAGGGATTCAACTCTTATGAAATATTCAATATCACTATTTCTGGAATGTAGCTTATAAACCATTTTTAGTTCACACTCTGTAGTAGTTAGCCCACTCCAAGCCAGCAACAACAAATCCAACAACATTTCAACCATTTTAAGATGTTAAAGGTTTCCCTAGAAAGATTCTTAGTGGCTCTATAACATATGTTAATGTAGGTATAAGGGGCTATAATGAAGAGGGAAATAGTCAATATTGAATTACTTGCTACTTGTTGTGAATCAACAGCATTTCCATTCAAAGGCAGGGATACTGTCAGTATGTAACTACAGAACAGATTGCAATTAACATATTTATGTCATCATTACAATTACAAAAAAGGTTGAGACACTTTCAACTATTTAAAATTATTCCATAACACAGTGTTTTATCTGACGTCATCTGCTGGCAAAAACTAATATTAACATTGTAAAAACAGAGTCACTTCCACTGGTATGGGGGGAATGTGCACTATTTACTGTAAGAGGTAGACTGACTTTCCAGCATCCACTTCCTTTGGCTTGCATCAGCTGATTACCAGTGTAATTTGGATAAAAGTACAGAAGCTTTTAATTTTCAGTGTCTTTCATTATTTGATCTGGTTTTCGGCGCGTGACAGTGTTTGCTAACGCTTACAAATCAAGTCAAGCCATTGTGCTGTAAAAAGGCAAACTAACATTATTATTGTCGTGAAAAGAGAGAGCTTTTGGTGATGGTGATGGTGATAGAACTTAATTTACAATAAACAGTGCAATTTCAATTAGAATGCGTAAAATGCCAAGAATTCCTCTGTAAATCCTTAGATTGTGGTTTTTCAGTGCTAAATGGTTTGAAAAGGAGCAGCGGGGAATCTCTGCCTCTGCCACCTGCCTGTCAATCATCCCGGCCTGTGTTATGTGACCCTACCTGTTCTTACTGTCCCATGCTTCCCATAATGACCATACCACACATACCAGAGCCACAGAGGGGCATTCCTGGACCATTGAGTCAGATCATTGTTGTTGTTTTTACTTTACAACTGTTACTAAGAGCAAGTTTCCATTGAGGATAAAAACAACTAAAGGATAGTTTCCTGAAGGAAATCTGGTGTCACAAGCTGTGCAGCATTGAAAATCGCAGATGGGACCTTTACAGATAATCGACAGTAAGGGGTTGTGTGTAAAGTAAACCACAGCTGGACTGATGTTGAGTTTAACACTAACATTTTCACATTCATTTTTTAGAGCCACTTGGACTAAAAGTTATTCATTTCAGTCATGCATGACAAGGAAAACATATCAACTTTAAATAAGGTGACTGGTGACTGGGTTTGTCTAATGATAAATACCGAACATACAGATTAAACTGAAATCGTGTGGGTGTGCGTTTGTGTGTGTGTTTGTGTGTGTGTGTGTGTGTGTGTGTGTGTGTGTGTGTGTGTGTGTGTGTGTGTGTGTGTGTGTGTGTGTGTGTGTGTGTGTGTGTGTGTGTGTGTGTGTGTGTGTGTGTGTGTGTGTGTGTGTGTAATCATGTCAGGAGAGAGTGTAATCTCAGGGATAACATGGTGCTTATCCAGCTGATCCCCCAACTCCCGGGCTTTTGACAGGTTGACATCCATCAGTCTTCACATTAACTTTGCCTAATTGGCAGGTAATTCCCTCTCCCCTACTGTCCCTCCTTTGTCCTTGTACTCAGCCCCTACTGTCTAGGTCTTTATCCCCCAATCTAACCAGGCACCCTGCAGACAGTCAACCCCCCAGCAGGGCTTCTTGTCCAGGCTCAGAGTCCTGGTAGGCCCTGTCACAGTAACATGGGGAAGTGAAGTTGGTACTTCCTCTGTGATGGTGACCCCCATGCTGGGAAGATCTCTACGTGGCTGACAGGAGGGCCGGCCCCAAATAATTTCAACTTGTCAGCATCTGATGCCCACCCACCCCTTTCCAAACACAGATTTCTCACACTACATTATCTAATATCTTTTACTTTGTAAGGACATTCACGAAAAATCCTTATTTTGTCTCGGTCTGACTTGAAGAGTAATCAATTATGTCAGTATGGAATAATAAATGTTGGCATTAAGATAAAAAACTTTTAAAAAATATAGCAAGAACCAAAAACAGATTTTGTTCTGCTAAATAAGCACAAAAAGCTATGTTTTTATTTCCTGCTGCCACATTACACAACACCCGATACATTCAAAGCTTATCCCGATTCCTTAATGCCATACTGTTAAATCTCAAACATAAAAGTTGCACATTTCAGCTGTACTGTAACTCTCGACATTGATTGACAGGTGTTTGCAGAGTCACTATTTAAAGTCAGACATGGGACATACGGAAGTCCCTCCCTCCTGTCATGTCCACCTTCCCATGAGTCCATTGTGGCTGAGGTGGAGGTGGCAGGAGCAGTCAGGAGCTTGTCGGAGCAACAGGAACACACTCTCCCTCTCTCTCTCACACACACAGACAGGAACAACCCTCATACACTCTCACTGTCAACCCCCCAGTGAGTGTGTCAGCTGTCATTAACTTCCCTGACTTCCAGTGAGCAGGGAGCTTCCCCTCGCTCCCACCCCCTCACAGGTGACTCTCACTGGGGGCTCCATGCTGGGAATGCCAGCCTCTCTGCAGGAAGTCTCCATCCTATCAACACGTTTGTCTCTCTGTGTGTGTGTGTGTGTGTGTGTGTGTGTGTGTGTGTGTGTGTGTGTGTGTGTGTGTGTGTGTGTGTGTGTGTGTGTGTGTGTGTGTGTGTGTGTTTGTGAGTGGAGTATTTTCTGTTTAAACTGTTGTTTTTCAAAGTTGTATTTGCATGTACTGTATATGTATTGTTGATAAGCAAAAATGAAGAGCATAGAGAAGATTTACATGTTACGTTTTTTATCTGTGAGTGTGTGTGTGTGTGTGTGTGTGTGTGTGTGTGGTGTGTGTGTGTGTGTGTGTGTGTGTGTGTGTGTGTGTGTGTGTGTGTGTGTGTGTGTGTGTGTGTGTGTGTGTGTGGTGGCAGGGAGCATGTGCAGAATGCGTGTGTGTGATATAAAGGCTCTCTCCTCACGCCACAATGGTGTCTTTGACAGGCGGGAGAAGGGAAGGCTTTGTTTGGTGACACCACACAGTGTTGTGAATGCCCGACATAGCTGCCATTCCTCTCTCTATGCCCTCCGCCAGGCTACTGGCTTATCAGGGATTCCTCTCCTTTCTATCTGCCCACGCACACCCCTCACTATGTGTGCGTCTGTATGTGTAAGTGAGGGAAAGAGTTTGTCAAGCAGAGTTGCTAACACCAAGGAAAATGCAAATGAGCTTTGGAGGAGAATAGACCCTCTGTTTGGATACATATTTCTGCCCAAGTGGACCACTTTGGCTGCCACATGTTTTAAACAATTTCAAGTAGCTGGCTAGAATTTGATTAGATGTTACAATGAAACACACTAAAACAAACTTCGTTTCAAGGCAATCTTTAGGATTGTGAAGATGAGGAAAATAATGACAATATTGCAATCCGATTTTCCTGAATCAGGCCACACAAGAACACAACATATAGTTAAAATATCAACACACAAAATGAAGTTGAAATACATGTTTAATATTTTTAAAATAGAGTCTGAAAGACTTGGGTATATTAGGCCGATATATTTGTTGTTAACTATATCTTCCACTAGTGTCAAACTTTTATCTGGTTAACCACTTTATGAGTTGACTCAACGTAAAACCTTCTTTCTCCTGCATTTTATCAGTCACTTAACACAACAGACGTACACATTTGTTTCCCAATTTTAAATTAGTAACATATAAAAGCAAACCTGAAAAGTAAATCAATCCAGGACCAAACAAGTGCATCTTTTCATTTAAATGTAAAATGCCACGAAATGTATGCTTTTATTCTTTGCAGAGAAAGTAAAATGCGAGCAGCACTCACTGCAGATCACCAGTTCTCCATATTTAATATTTACAGAGACTGACCCCATGAGGACAATTTACATAATCTGTAACACTGAAGCCAAAGAAAACATTTCAACTTTGGACAACTAAGAAAAACAATGTTCAATGTATTATCAACTTTTCTTCAATTCTCACTTTCTACGATATCTGTGGTCTTAAGTATTGCAAATAACTATGGTTTAACTGTGGTTAGGATTAAGAAGCTACACTGCATGGTTAAGATTAATGAAAAAGTGAAGTTAAATTGCCTGATCTGGTTACATTTGATTGGAATTGTGTCTCGAAATGTGCCTTGAGCCATGAATGATGGTTAGACAGACAACCTTCTATTCAGCATGCCAACCATTGCCAGAATGTTTTACTTCTGGGACATATCAACCTCCTTGGATGGTGGGTGGCCATGGCTGCTGCCGTATTTTGGCAAACTTAATAATTTAGTTAAAGACATGAATGCCAGTTCATGAAACCAGATTTTGAGCTGTGATTGGAGAAACATTGCTGATTATGCAAGCTAACTCCTCAGGCAGGATGTTTCAGAGTTCATGTGTTTTTCCCCCATCTTCCATCCTCCACTCTCATCATTCTGTTTATCTCATAGTTACACTGTGAACAAGTATGTTGGGGAGAAGCTCATTCATCTCTCTGGTCTCAGTAATCAAACAGGTCCTTCCAACTAGCATTTGCCAAAAGGCCTGATACCCGACTTAAAGTAGGTATGGTGCCCACATGTGATCAACACATGGACACACACACTGTTTCACAGATGTTTCTCTGTGTGTTCAATGCCAGGGTGTTGTTATGTGTTTGATGTGTATAAGCTTTGATGGGCCTTACAGAGGCTTGGCAGCAACAACCCATCAGCACTTTAAGGCTGGAGTGCAGGACATTTACATAAATTAATGCTCATTACGTTCGAGCCCTTTCTGATTAAGCCAATCATTTCCAGGGAAAGCTCCCTGCATTTCACAGTTCCGCACTCCAGCTTTTAGACCAATATGTGTTGGTTTGTCCAAAATTGTCCTTAAGATCCTTCATTATCATATATAATATTAGCATGAATGATGGTGGTTTTGCCACCTGATCCGACCCTTGTTTGTGTGTTTTTCCACATTGTGCAACCCATACTGTCCATTCAAATCCATGTTCAAAGACAAAAAAGGCACCTAAATGTAAACGGTACAAGTGCACCATGTGAAACTACAGATTTGTAGTTTCCATTTCTGATGGACAAACAACTGAAGAGCGGTGGGTTGGGTGTCAGCTTATCTCCATCTGGTGGTGAGACAGATCAGATTGAAGGGGAGGCTGTAAGAGAGGCTTGGTACACCCAAAACATGTGTCTTAGCTGGAAACAGCTGCAGGGGACTCTGGAAATACTTCACCCCTTAACTTTGTTTGGAGTCAGAAGGTAATGGCTGGTGCAGAGTGTCAAGGTGAAGAATTTAGCCCTCTAAGAAGTTGTAATTCAAGCATCCTCAGACTAGAAAGGAACATGACCAACAGGCCAGAGAGGTTGTGGACTCAGAAGTACTTAAACAAAAGCAGGAATTTGGACATTAAAAAGATTAGGAAACACAATTGGTTGGTCATTAGGAAATGGCAGTCAAAGTCAAACATTATGCTTCATAGTCCTGAGGCAAAGAGAAGGATGGAGGATTGTTGGAAGTCGGAGTCTATCTCCATGTGAGCAGTTGTCCAGACCAAAATAGTACAGCGTTAAAGAATGCAGCATTGGTCTGGGTGTGTTGCTTGTAAGTATAGATCATGGTTTAGATGCAATACAATCCAAGAAGTCCAGAATGAGCCATGGACAAATTGAAGGCTTTTCAGACAACAACACACTAAAGAGCAGCCTTATGACACAGGATTTGACAACCCTGAAAAGTAATTTCTGAAAAGTTTTGATGGAGGAGGATTTGACCCAAATACAAGAATCAGTGCAGTAGGGGAATGTCAGGAATTAACTGAGACCCAACTGTTGTAATGGAAAAGAATGGCAGTGTCTGAGATGAAAGGAAATGTTAGAAACTGCCAGGCATGGAAAATGGGCAAATAAATGCATGTGTTGACATGAGAACAATGGCCATAATCTTTCTATCTTCTGTCTTAACAATTGAAAGGTAGCAGTCATTTGCCATTGACCTTATAAAGTCATGTACTAGGAAAGAGCAGTTCTTCTATTTATTAGTTTTCCGCAAGAGATCGCCACCCTGTAAAAGCAACAATGGTCAACCTTGAAACCTTAGAAACAAGTTTAGTAGAGGCTGTATTGTTTGCTTCAGTTCTCGTGTTGGTCCAATCCCTGGTTTTAGAGATCACTGAAACATGCCAGCCGTTTTTTGTCACAATAACTTTGATTCCAATAATTATAATGCATGGTTTTTTCGAAACAAGTAAGCATATTGAAAAAAAACATTGTTTTCTGGAAGGTAGATTTGTATTGGAGCTGTTTAAATGAAATTAATCAGGAGTCAAACTAGAAAGCTTTGAGATCGACAATATAAAATGTAATACGGTCCAAAATGGTTATTGGTGCATTTGTTATACCGCTGCATAATCAAATCAAATGTCTTAACCTTTCTTTTTATATTCTTGACATACAAATATGACAGCAATATCTCATATTTCTTCTGTGATTCTGAAATCACAAGGAGACAGTAAGGGTTTGAGGCCATAAAATGCCCATTCAATCATTCCCAATCCCTGATTTCACCATCCTTCCGCATTTCCTTTTTTTTTTATTTCAAACGCACAAAAGAATAACATCTCCTTACTCTAGAGCCCTTCTAAGTAGTTGCCAGTTTTTCTGCTGGGATGTGGGAGGTTTGAGTTATTCTTGCCACTTTCCTAACACTGTGCCTTTAGGGAACAATTAGGTTCCTTTTATGTTGTTGTAGCTTGTTTCATCACACTCCTCTGCTGGTCCTCCTTTTTTTTTACTGAAATACACACACACACACACACACACACACACACACACACACACACACACACACACACACACACACACACACACACACACACATACACACAAGCAAATGATAATATGAACACATATGGTCCATTAACTCTAGCAGTCTCCGAGGAGCCTCCTGCAGTTGAATGGCAACCATTCCATCAGACTCATCAGCACTGCTGTGGGAATAATAATAAAAAAGAAAAATAATTTGCTTTTCTATTGGCCTCCTTTTCTCTTTCTCAAAACACACACACACACACTCACACACACACACACACACACACACACACACACACACACACACACACACACACACACACACACAAACACACACACAAACCGCACACCCACACGATTTCAGTTGAATCTGTATGTTCGGTATTTGCTTGCATCTGTTCTTTACATATGTTGTGCGTGTGCACCTGCGGCTGTGTGTGGGTTGTCTTTGTACAGTATTTATTTTATAGCCAAATGTTTAATGTATGTGCAATGCTGTATTTGCAGGTTTTGGGGTGTAACAGCAACACGGAATGCAGTGAAAAAATGTTGTAAGCGTGGCCATCCATGTTTGTGCATGCATGTGCGAGTGTGTTTTGTTGTGTATCTGCAGAGTTGCTGCTCCCACGTCCCTGAGAATGAGGCCAATCAGATCGGACAGACAGTTTATTTCCAAACACTAGCGTCTGGCCTGCTGCCTCACACACATTCCAATACTTCCAGACAGACTTTCAGAAGCGGGAATTAAAAGGCATCTGAGTTGTTAAAACATGACATTCCCAAAAAAGGGCTGCTAGGCCTCGAGACTACCCAGAAACATCCCACATGACTCAACGCTGCAGGAATGACAGCACCGCCAGGGTCGCTGATGAAGGTCCGTTCATAGATATAGTCTCTCCATTACTGTCTCTATTTTTGTCCTTCATCATGCTCTTTCAAAATGTCTGCTTTTGTTTTTAACTTGTATTTTTCATGGGGGAAGAGCAAATATTGCTATTTTGACTCCCAATTCAGATCAGATCATAATCATTTGGAGCTGACATGTATATCATACACTGTTTTCTGCTGATATGGGGATCTAATGCATTGTGGGTGATCAATCAGTGTCCATTCATCATGGAGTACGGGAGGACCTAGTTTTGTGAGACTTTCTTGTGAGATTCCATACAAATATGAATAAAAAGGTATATTTTATAGATGAATTATATCCTGAAGATGCTTTCTGACAATTTAAAGATGTTTAATGTCAGCGTATGTAAAATATTAGTGACCATTTGGGCCTTCAAAAACCTCAATGATATACACGCACACACTCTGAGGAATTTTGTGTGTATTGTGAGTGGGAGTTGAGGTCAAACATCCCTATCAGAGACTGTGTTAATGTATTCTACTCCTATAGAGGCTGACTGGAGCGGCTATCTGTTTAACAGTGACTCAATTCATCCAACTAGCATAGGGGGCAACTAGCATAAAAAATGGGGGCTTTGACGAAACCAAAGTGACCGTTACAGAGTGTTAAAGGGGTTGATCAACTTCCTGTCATGTCCGGTGGTTCCTCGAGGGGTTGCACATACATCCTTTCACAATTGGGGTCAACTAAAGTACCATGATAAGAAACAATCTACAGAAACAGGAAACTGGTTTTATTCATAAAAGTCTATTGTGTTATTATCAAAGTGTGTAGGTTGGCACATGTAGCCAGTAATCAATGCCCAATATAGCATGGTATTTGACATTAAAAAAGGATAGTTTCACTTTTGTTTCAAACTTTATGACTCTAATATTGTATTCGCAAACTGAGATACAGTAACATTCAATATCAAGCTTCCTCCATTAATAAGGCATAATAGCATTCATCTGGGCCAACCCTCTCCCAAATGACAAATAGAAGAACTGCACATAATGTTGTACAGTACACTAATATTATATCTTACATAAATTACATCTAATATAAGTATCATTTTGCCAAATATAAGAACATTTTTATTTAGATTTAAAACCTCTTCTTAAATAGATGTGAAATGTATTTCAGACTTGCTGCATATTTTTCCAAGAGGGAAAAGTGGAGAAAAAAAGAGTATAATTGAACATTCAACCAAATGACAATGCAGACACTCGAGACTCCACAGTCTATTTAACACAATGTCTTGTTGTTTTGAAGTGATCATTTTAATTGGTAATGTGATGCTTCAGTTAACCTTTGCATTTAACTTCCTAGCAAATGAGCAAAAAGCAGAAATTGAAAAATGGAATACTGGCAGGAACAAGAAAGAAACCTCTAATGTAATCATACTAACAGCTAGTGAAAACACTACCATTTCTTCCATGAAGTGCCATGGCTGCATGGAAGAGAACAGAGTGTTCAATGCAAGACCTTTTTCCATAAGCACCTGTCCTTTTTACAAGGCCAACAAAAAAGAAAATCTGGTGCTTGTTCGTACAAAAGCATGTAGCTTTTTTGAAGAGTATCGCCAGGAGAAAAACACAAGACAATAAAACACATTCTCAACACTCTGCCACTTATCTCATGTATTCTCACCTACTATTATCAGTAATTCACATTTATATTCCAGCTCCAGAATAATCAATTTAATCTAAAAGTCTGATTAAACTATGAATCAATTGAATGATTAAAATATTTTCATACGATACAATAAAAATAAGTGGGTTTCAAGGGGTTTCACAGGAAGAGGATTTACTTTACCGTCAGTTTCCCAACGGCCTTATACAGTATGTTAAGGGTAAACATTAAAATATTCATGTATCAATTAAATCTGTAGAAATTAACCTAATAAATATAACCGGTCAAAGCTATTACGAGCTCTTAAACACCAGGAGTTATTAAGCTGATAAATCCTGCGGGGCTTTGGTAATGTGCGGTTCTGATTAATACTAATCTCTAGTGCTGAACGGGTTAACTAGTTTCAGTACGTCCTCTGTGTTCTGCGACTAATGTTAGTACAAGAAAATTATAAACTACATTAGGAACAACATAAACAATTAAACACGTTGCTTTAGTTTGTGTCACAGTACACTGTGATATCATTAAGCCTCTTGTATGGACTAATTGTGTTTAACACTTCATGCTTTGATTACAATAATTATCTTTAATTGCTCTTTAAATGAACCCAATGATACCTCAATTAATAATAAGCATCAATGGAAAAGCCTCTGAAGTGGTAATGATGCCTCTATAACATTTCATCAAACTGTGTATCATTCTAACCCTTGTGGTAAAAAAAGCTTTGAATATAAATGCCTTTTTAAAAACTCGAGTGTATGCATTTAAAACTTTGATTTAGTTGTTTGATGGTAGTACCCTTATTGAAACCCATTTGATAGTGAATATTAAGTAACAATCTTGTCTTTTAAAAAGGTCAGTTCACCTTTATCATTATTTTCAATGCGAATACTTTTTACTACGCTGTTGACAGAGAAGACCATTGATTATCTTGAGTAATTACCATGAGATTGTTCCACACATTTCAGCACACATTTCACAATTGGATCAAGACACAGACACATAGAACCTTGAATAGACCTGATCTGAGGCACTTATATTCATCTATCCTTTTACTTTTTACTCCATTGAAGAAAAGAGTAATTGTTCCTTTTACATTGGTTAGTTCCATGCTTAGTTTGAATTCAGTCATTCACACAATAACACAAACAAACTACTAGAATGAGGCAGAGGCAGAGTAGCATCTCCAGTTTTCTGTTAGGTACAAAATAAATAAAAATAAAATGTCAATGGATTCAGATTGCTTTGCACAAAGCATAGAAAAACTGCTTCAGTCCACAGGCAGAACGAGCTGTTGGCAAGGTAATGCAATAACATATTAAAGTAATACGCTTATTTATCAGGTTGACCTTTTTCAAGGTGTCCTAAATAGCTGCTCCGCCATCCTCAGCAGTACATTGCTCAGCGTCTGCTCAGGTACTGTTTTCCCAAAAGGGCCTGTCGACCACCATCTCCCCTAGGTTACAAACCCACAATGGATTAGTCCCTCAGACAACCTCACTTCAAAATATACAAACTATTCCAGTAATTCTACCAAAGTGCCTCTGAGCAAAACACTGCAGTCCTGCTCCCAGCATAGAGGGTTACTGCTCTTGACTGACCCTTGACATTTTGGAAAATATAAACATATATAACTGTCTCGCTATGAAACCAGAACCTTTTCCTTAATTCATAACAATATTCATTAGGCCAATAATGCCCCATTGCATCGATCTATCCCTTAGGTATCTATTAAGCTTTTATATTTGAACATGCATACCCCTATGATGTTTCAAATATATACTTTTAATATGGAAAAGCCCGTAAAAGTGCCTTGCATGCCCAGGGACACAGTGTCTTGTCCGGACTCTGAGGCAGTGTAATTGCTCCGGGGGCCCCAACCTAACCCCAGACCCGTCTTTACAGCTCGCATTAGCATACATAATACTGCTCTGTGGACTCAAAGAGTCATGCCAATTGAAATGCAATCATTTTCACAGCGGAGTGCTGCCATCACCACTTTAATTGAGTGTGAGAGCGCTTGCATGTGTGTGTGCATGGCTTTGTATCATGAGACAGGGGATAATTGCTTTTGCAATACAACATAGCAATATGTTGTTAATTCAATGATAGGACTTGATTGCTTTTGTCTAGTCGTATTCCCTGGGCTGGCTCATGTGTTTGTGATGTTTGTCAGAAAACAGAAGGTGAGACGATAACTGCTGGCCACATCCCAGTAGACTGTCTGCACTGTATTTGTATGGACACACACAGAGACAGTACACAGACAAACACAATAATTAATCAGAGCTGCATGCTAAAAACAAGGGGTCTATAAAACTCTGCTAAAATAAACATGAGAATTGCACTTGCTATGAATGTCCGACTGTTCAATGACAACCCACCCCAATTATCATACCCTAGGTTTAGGATTGCTTTTGTCAAATTACAAAATGGTAAAACAGAGACTAGGATGTGTGTGTGTGTGTGTCATGGATCCTCTTTATGTTATGTGTGATGTGTTATATGAGTGCAGTTTTAGTGGCTGCAGAGCAACAGGATAGACAAAAATATAGTACACCCTTACACTTACACAAAGACAGGTTGTGTACTCACTACACTATAATAATGTAATATTGAATAAATGGCCTTGAACCTTAACCTTGACTGACTATTCGAACAATACCCTAACTTCTGACCTGATTATTATTCCTACTTACACTAACACACACACATGTGCATGCACACACAAACAGAGTCCAGCTGATTGTCCAACATTGTCTCCTTTTGACACAAATGGATTGTAAAGCACTGGATGAGGAGCTTACTGTATTGTGACTAATTTACATTAAAGAGCAGTTATTTCCATATAAAGTGGACAAAGCAAATAGCTCTCTAATGAAGATCAGTGTTAGTTTTGTTCGTGGCTAATTTCTCTCAGCGTCAGAGGAAGAGCCTGCAGGGACAAAGTGATTGAATTATGGGAATGTGTTTTAATGGCAGAGGCTGCTAATTAGCCAAATAGAGAAAGAGGACATTAATCTTTAAGCCTATTGTAGACTATTCAAGTCTAGAGCAAACTTGGCACTGCTTGCCAAACATAATGGCCAAATGTTAAACGCTTTGGGCAAGAAAGGTACTCAGGAGCATCAAGGTTAATCTCTGGATATCCCCGACAAGGACTTTCATATTCTTATTTTATACGTGTAGCTCCTCACAATGTCTTACTGATAATTGAGCTTTTCTGAGTTAAGTGGTAAACCATTCTAATGTTTGATTGTGTTTTATTTTCAGAGGTTGCTGTTGTGACATCAGAAGTCCTGTAATATGCTTGTGTGCATGGTCTTTACAATCTTTCGTTAATTAAAAATAATGCCTTCCCAAGGTGAATATACCATACTAGAGTTTTGTTACGATGTATGAGACACATATTTAATCAGGACAGGTACACATAGGAAATATCTGGATTAGTGAAATGTTTATGGAATATATCATTTATTAAACATCTTGCAGGTTGATATTAAACTGCAGATATCTAATGGACTGACTCCAAGTTTCAGTTTTAGGTTGAAGACTAGTGGTATAATGTTTTTGGCCAAAAACAAGCAAGCAAAGCACACTCAGTGAGAACCTGATCCTTCAGTCGTTGACGAGGCGCTGCCACTCTCTGGTTGAATGGTGTAACTACAATGTGGCTAGACCAGTGAGGCACTCAATCTATCAACCTCAGAAAAAAAGGAGTTTGCCTGAGGACATCAAAAGCTGAAATGAGTTGAAATTTGATCATTTATCAAAACTAGACAAATTAAAAACCTTGATTGACTTAAAAAAAAAGTCAAATCAGATCACTTATTTTTAACAAATGCAGTGCATGTCACCAGTAGGCTACTTGGGAAACAAAGCAGATATAAGGAGTAGATAATACTACATTTCTATGTTGTAAATGTAGTTGCCTACTCATGTCCTACATTCCTAACACAAATATTTTTGAAAAACTAGGCAAATGTAAGCTGCATTGTAGAGGATAGGAGTAAGTAACATAATGTTCCTCATTTGTTATTGTGATTATTTGTCATACTCAGTAAAGCACTTTGGGCTGCGTCAAGCATGAAAGGTGCTATATAAATAAAGTGTATTATTATTATCAATATCATTATTATATACCAAAGTAATAGGAGGAAATTATTAAAAATTCAGGGAATATCTCAGACCTTGAGAAGACACTGTAGGCTAGGAAGTGCAAACTGTGAATTGAGAAATGCTTAGTATTTCCATCATGGTTAATAAGTAAACGTCTGAGTCTAGTAGAGAAATACCGGAAGTTCGGTAATTGGAATTTCAAAATAATAGTTACATCAAGAAACAGGCCCATCCAGCTTCATTACACTGGTTTGATTTGAAAGGTACAACCGGAAGTTGATTTCATTTTGTGACGTTTGACAACATTCTTTCTTTTCTTGACAAAAAAAGAAAAACCGTACACATTGGTTTATCGATAGTGTAGCTACACACAGGAGCTATGAACCTACAGTTTATAGACACCGAGGTTGCTGATACAGTCGAGCAGCTTAAGCAGAAATATTTGGAGAGGAGGAAGCAGGTTTGAGTTTAACAACAACTTTAAGTCACACACTCATTCAGCTCGTTTGCAAACTTCAAATGATTTGAAGTTAAACAGCGCATTAGCTAGCATGACCAATATCCTTGTGTAGTGTCCATAGACTGTATATATAGGTAGTGTCACGTTAAATAACACTAACTGAGCTAAAATAGTTAGCTTGTGAAAAAACATGTCCACCGTTACTAACGCTAAATAAGCAACATATTAATATCAACCTTATAACAAATTACGTTCAAATATGTTTACTGTATTAAAAACTTCAGTTAGCCTATATATGTTTTAAACGAAGTTCTTTTATGAATTTTAATTGAACCAACCTGTTGCAGTGCTCGCTTGTTGTCATGACGTCAGATGAACGTTGAATGCCCGCCTGAATGAGCCACTGAAGACTTTTACAAGTTGAATGTGGTCTATAAGCTATCTGTATGTTGGAATAGGCATCATGCTAGCAATGTCAATCGCAGATTCCTTTCCCTTAAACATGTCTTTGTCCTGATTTGTTTTAGTTTCCATCACCAGAAGACATTTCAATTGGAAGAAGTGAAGGTAAGAGCACTTCACACAGGGCCTCCACTTGCTCAGATAACAGGTTATTGATCTGGTTATAGCAATGCTCTAACATGATACAGTTATTGATATTCACTAATGTAGCAGTATAGAAGTGATGAGAGGATATGACTGTATTCGTTATTGCTCCACCCCTCTATTCCATATTGTCTTTTGCTGTGTATTGAGATTTTGGAAGGTACATTGATCTTAACAATAATAGGCTTTGTTTTAACTGAGTCTAATTCAAATCACACTCGTTGGTTTGATCCACATCTGCTTCATAATATCTACCAAACATTAACCTAATATGCATAACATTGCTTTATGTTAACTATTTCAGAGGCAGTACGGCAGAATATGTTGACCAAGCGGCCAAGCAAAGAGTTGAAAAGCTACAGCAAGGCTTTATATGAGCTGTTCGAAGCAGTTTCTAATAATCCTGACCAGTAAGTCAAAAGAGATTAATCCTACAAATACCATCTCTCATATTTTAGTTTTAGTATTATGCCTTGATCAAAACGTTTTGCTATTTTGTATCTAAGGTTTGGCAGTGATCGTGGTCTGCATGGCAGTAATCAGGACCTGAGGGGGGTCTCTGCAGGTTCCCCGCTTCAGTACTCCCAGGCGCTGTTTACAGAAACAGGTGCGTGTGTCACAGCAGTTTGCCAGTCAACAGTGTTTTATTCATAGCAAACTCAAAGTAGCAGCTGCTGAATTAAATTCAGGGTTAACATTTTCTTAGGAAAATCTTTTGAATCCACATTAATGTGATGGCAGATTTAAAGTGAAGGACTTTGCAAGATAATGAATCCTAAAATTGGCCTCACTGATTAGTCCATGTACTTCACTACTGAGTTCTTACAAATACGAATCACTTACTTTCCTAATATTGCTGAAAGATAATCGGATTTCTCCTTTTGGTCTGATAATGACATTGACTTTGACATACCTCTATTATTCCTCTATATTTGTCCAGATGTGACTCTGCCTTCCTCTCTGGATGAGAGCCCCGGAGCCCAGGACAATACGAAAGATGGGGAGATGTGGAGAATTCACAGACTTCTTGACATGAGATGTTCCTCTTCCTTAGTGCTAGAAAACGTGTACCAGGAGATGATGACCATCTATGAACAACTAAAGGTGAAGAACATAATCATTATAATGACAGTGTATCAGTAAATGTGGATGGGAGAACTACGACACAGAAAATGTGAATTTACCGTTTCCTAGTGTGTCTTAAAGAGATACCTACAGAAGTGTGTACCATCTTAAATTGCAGATAATGTTATATTACATGATATTTTGTGAATTTGTTGTGCAATTTCCCATTATTCTATATTTTTGGATGGATTTGGCAACTTTTTATTGGAGATATAGACATACATATGGTAAGATTAGTGTTTGTATGTTTGTTTGTATACAGGCAGAGCGACTAGGCCAGCAGAGGTGGGAGAGTGAGCTGCAGGAGCAAGAGAGAGAGCTGCAGGGGCGAGAGAGAGAGCTGCAGGAGAGGGAGAGAGAGCTGCATGAGCGAGAGAGAGAGAGCTGCAGGAGAGGGAGAGAGAGCTGCATGAGCGAGAGAGAGAGCTGCAGGAGCAAGAGAGAGAGCTGCAGGGGCGAGAGAGAGCTGCAGGAGCGAGAGAGAGAGCTGCAGGAGAAGGAGAGAGAGCTGCAGGAGCGAGAGAGAGAGCTGGAGGAGAGGGAGAAAGAGCTGGAGGAGAGGGAGAGAGAGCTGGAGGAGAGGGAGAGAGAGCTGCAGGAGCAAGAGAGAGAGCTGGAGGAGAGGGAGAGAGAGCTGGAGGAGAGGGAGAGAGAGCTGCAGGAGCGAGAGAGAGAGCTGCAGGAGCGAGAGAGAGAGCTGCAGGAGCGAGAGAGAGAGCTGCAGGAGCGAGAGAGAGAGCTGCAGGAGCGAGAGAGGAGGCTGAGTCAGCAGGAAGAGGAGACTGCGAGGAGGCTGGTCAGGATGGAGGAGATGCTACACTCTAACACAGTGATTCTCAAACCTTTTTCAATAATGTACCCCCTTTGAAAAAAAAATTCAGCCAAGTACCCCCTGATCAGCGCAAAAACAATTGTTAGGGACAAAATGCTTAAAGAGGTACAGTGCAGTGCTGCACCATCAGTGTCTGATTTATTAAAACAACAACCTTGTAACTGAGAAACACTTAAATACTAAATTTCAAATGTTTACAATCCATCACTAAATTCATGGCAAACCAATTTTAACATCATGCAATAACACTAAGACAACATTAGTTGCATTGAACTGATCTTTTTAATAAGTTGTTCAATTTAGTGAGAATCATGGGCTTGTGCTTCACTGAGGATCTTTGTCATTCTGACAGGGAGGCAAACTGCAGTTATTACACTTCGTGTTTTGAAATATGTGTAACTCTGTTCATATAAAACCCACACTGCTCAAACTTCCTTACTTTTCCTAAAATTGGTATATTTATCTTATCTTTTTTTTTCATTAACATAAAATAAATCTCACGTACCCCTAGGGGTCCGCGTACCCCCATTTGAGAACCACTGCTCTAACACACCAGCTGTAGAGGAGGTCAGTAACACACACGTTCAACACAAGGGACGGGTTATATGTTTCTTCACCATCTCCGTTCAACTACAGCTGGGCCATATTTATTTATTTTTATTATTTATTCTACTATTTCAACAATGTAGACAGTTTATACATCTTAAAAACAAACAACATTAGTAGAAGCGGGGGGGGGGCAGAAAGCAAAGCTTATACAGAAGTAGCTCTCCCGTTAGTCATCCTGTTGCAGGATAAAGTCAATAAAAGATACTCACACAGATAAACAGAATTCTATATATACATACACATACATATGTACACACATACATTCACCCATTTCCAGGGTGAAAATAAAAGAATAAAGTCAAACATACAAAATAAATGCCTATAAGTCCATGTTCAGATACCAAGACAGTTTCATTTCTCATCCTATTTTGATGTAAACTGATAATTAAGATAATTATGATAATAGTCATTATCATTCTTATAGTATTTATAATTATGATTATCATTATTGTTATTAGGGCCCGAGCACGGAGTGCTAGGACCCAACGGCGTCCTAGCACGAAGTGCGAGGAACCTATTGTTCTTCGTGGTATTATTATTTTTCTGCTGGCGTTTCCTGTTTTTGAGGCCTTTAGGACGCTTCAAAAGTTGTATAATTTTGCATGGACGCCAGGACTGGTGAAAAATACAATATTCTGGAGTCAATGGGTTAAATATTCCAACCTGCTCACTAGCGCCACCTATCAAAAGCCCATTTCCGAATAAATGTACAAAGTCGCACCGTAACTCCAAATGACCTGACATTTTGCACACATATCCGGGTGGACCTGCTCTACAAATAATCCTCTTGAAACCCTACGCTCCGCCGACATTTTTTTTTTATTAGCATAATATTCAAAACAGTGAAATATTCACTTAAATTTCAATTTTCAGTTTTTCAACACCAAACTTCGTATACAGCATTGATGGAGGGTCAGACACATTGCCATAGAAAATGAGCATGTTAAGACGATAAATATTGCCGCCATGAATCAAAACGTACTCGCGAAAAAGCGGGGCTTAGAAAGAAATGCTCATAACTCATCAACAATGTATCCATATATCACAGATTTTGGTGGATAGGTTCAGTCTGTCTTGGGGAATAGGAACACCAAAGCATTTTCATTTTGGAATATAGGGGACGCCAAAAACACCACCAATGTATAACTCAAGAGCGGATGGACGAATTTTTTGTAATTTTTTTTACACATACTCTGGGGGTGACTACGAACTGAGATTTTAAGTGTCGCAACAAATGCAGAATGTGGGTGTGGCCTATACATTTTTCTTAAATTGCGATAGCATAAAATGAGCTTCGGACGCAAAACTTGGGACACACGTCAGAGCCCACGTCCTTTTCGAGAATGTAAAAAAAAAACGTAACTTTTCCAAAAAACTGCTCACTAGCGCCCCCTATTGTGTGGTAGTCACATATAGTTTCTCAGAACTTCATTGATTTTGGCACAGACATTCCTCATGGAATTCCGGACATATTTGTAAATAGCTTCCATTAGCCCCGCCCCCCAGGAAGTCGGCCATTTAGAATTTTTTTAGTTTTTCATGCATTTTAAGCACATTCTTGCAAACTCCTCCTAGGGGAATGATCGGAAAAATTCCAGTCCAGGACAAGTTCATCCCCTATCCAATATGATGCTAAATAGCGAAGACACATTTTGATAGCTCAATCGTGGAGGTCGTAAGCTAACAGCGAATACACCACTTTTGCCGAATTATATTTCGCAAATTACTCCAAACTACTCGCACATAGGTTTTCCAATATTCACGAAACGCGGTATACACATTGCTCTTATGAACCTGGACATATTTCAAATTGCCTTCCATTAGCCCCGCCCCCCAAAAACGTGGCAATTTTCAAATATGTGCATTTCTCATGCATTTTAAGCACATTTTTGCAAACTCCTCCTAGGGAAATGTTCGGAGAAATTCCAATCCAGGACAAGTTAAGCGCATATCCAATGTCATGCTACATTGAGAAGGAATAGTGCTTCGCTCAAACGGGGAGCTCGTAGGCTAACGGAGAATGTACAATTTTTTACCAATTATATGTCAGATAAGCTACTGAGACCTGCCTGTCTGCCTGGCACATCAACTCTCACACACACAAACACACACACACACACACACAAACACACGCACACACGCACCCACTGTTAGTCCAACAACGCCCTTTGCTGGCGGCATATTCATTACAACAGACACCTATACACTCCCTAACCCTAACCCTAACCCTACTGTTTATTTGTAGATATCTCCTAAAGCCTACAAATAAAGTGTGAAATGTAGGCCTGTTACATATATTATTGAGCCATATCATAGACACTGTTCTGCTTTTTGCACTGACCTCAGCAGCTGTTCTCACTGTAAACATTGCCTCACAATGAAAGCCGTTGTATTAAAAAAGAAATAGCCTAACAACAGGGGAGATGTGATTAGTGAGTAAACAAACGGTAAAGGGCAGAATGACTCGCGCGCGGCTGCTTGACGCCGGGACGACCGGAGGCCCTCCCCGACAGGCGCACAGACGCGAGGGCCCGCTCATCAATGCGCGCACATCTGCGACCGCAGTTTTAATTATCATTGTCATATAATCATATACACTTTTTGTATCTATTTTTAAGTTAATCCAAAGACACAATGACCGGATAAAGATAAAAAAAAATAAACAAAGAACAAAAAACATTGGAAGCCAAAATAACCATTGCATTATATTTTAATATCATTTAATTAGTCTTGCTATCTATAATTGAAAGAAAGACAAACCTCAAAACAACGTGTGCGCTAGATAAAAAACAAAAACTCAGGTCCCATACACACATCCATGTTCATACGCTACACACACAAGCCCAGGAGAGGTTGTCTGTGAGAGGGGGAAAGCTGTCTTGGAAGGTGGATAGCCACAGCAAGCTTGTCCTCGCCTTAAAATGTATTATTCCGGCTGGATCTATGACTCTTTCATTTTTATGAAGCAAATCAAACTAAACTTGTATCATTTCTGTCATGGTTAGTAAGGAGTTGCGCATCACATGAGAGGAAAAAGCAATCAACTGACCAATAATAGATTTTGAATAGCACACTCAAGTCCATGTAATGATTCACTAATCAGCTCAGGCATTGTTGCTGTGATTGCACTGTGCATAAATGAAACGGTTTGTATGGATGTGTCACACAGAAACACCAGCAAGAGCTGAGCAAGCTGCAGGAAGCTCTCCGAGAGAGGAGCAAGGAGAGCAGGAGGCTCAAGGCCAGCTTCGACTCCATCAAGGGGCTGAACGACAGCATGAGGAAACAGGTGAGAAGTGACACATTTAGACCATGATTGTCTGTTTGTTTTTTGTTGAAAACATTAAGGTTTCATAAAGTCCTATTTAATGCTGAAAGGAAATTGACATCAGGGGCTGAAATGTTTACCATGAATACCATGGATAAACTCATGGCTAAATTCATGGTCAAATGTTTGGACCGACAGACTTTTGAGTTTTTTCATTTGATTAAAAGCTCATGATGCAATGATGTAATGTAAAGCGCTTTGAGCACTTGGAAGAGTGCTAAAATAAATGCAATGAACTATTATTATTGTATTATTATGATGGGTCTTGATTTTATGATTTTGTTTAAATGTGCAGGCTTTCTGATCAGTATGGTCGAAAATGTTTTAAAACAAGTTTTGCTTTCAGAAAAATATCAAAAGCCTGCATAATCTGTCAACAGCCAGTCCATTTTTTACTCTATTTTCCATTTATTTCCTTAATTATGTCACCAACAGTCAAATCTTTACTTAATAACAGTTGAAGAAACAGAGGTTCATACCCGACAGTTAGTGCCTTAGGCCACACGAGGGCGCTATGACCTAACTCCTCTCAGAGTTTGAATGATACAACAGTGGTTTAAAATCTGCCAATGATACAACAGTGGTTTAAAATCTGCCAATCTGCATTGTTTTCTTGGTATTAGTGTTAGTTTGGACCTTGAAGTGCTTTTGTTTTTTTGGATTAAGCCCTCTTGGCTCAAAAAGTGAGCTGATTTGTAGGCATTGTTATGAAACAAATTAAGAAATGTGTTTCTAGACTGGTTCTTGCATTGCAAAATTACATTTACTTTTCTTTAACCCAACAGTTGAATGAGATCATTGAACAGAATAAAAAGTTGGAGAGCCAATCCAAGAGGGTGCATGCTAGACTTGAGAACCTACAGGTAAATCTGACAAATGTGTGTTTTCAAAACAGTTTTCTTTGGAAAGCACTTCTAACATACAATTTTAAATGTATCATGATGATCTTAACCATGTGCTCCCTTAATTGAAAGCATGTATTTCCTGTAGCATGGACATATAATTGCATTTAAAGATTTCAAAAATACATATGGTTTCAAGATCAATAATAATATTTTTCTTTTCAGAGGAAATATGAGCACAGCATTGCATTGAAAGGCTGTCAGAAAGTGAGCACAGAGATGATTAAACCATCCCAAAAGGAGAAAACGGCTGCCTGTGGAAAATCAAACAACAAGGTAGTTCAACAACAGCGTGTTTAGACACACACAAACACAAATCACACACAAACTGGAAATAGTACAACTGCCTTTTCCACAAGCTGCACTCACCCTGCCAGCTGACATGATAAATCATAGTTTAAAATGTGGTTCTCATCACACAACTGCTGTTAATGAAGATGAATTGCCAGTGGATACAGTTGAGGTTGGAGCTCTGTCGATACAGCTTCATTTATCATTTTGAAAATGATCTTTCATTTCATTACAAAACATTGTTCAGCTTTTGATAAGCATCTTCAGACTCCCCAGTGGAACCACAGTCTTGATGTGATTTTCACACTGTTCTGGATACACCTGTAGCTGAACTTAAAATAGATACATTTTTCTAGTCCTGTTTCCTTAAATCTTGACTTCTTCTGTGCTCATTGTGACTTCATGCATGACATTTTGTAGAATCCATATCAAGACATATATGACAGATAAAAAGGGTTTAATAAAATTAGCAACTATAACCATAAAAAGTCATAATTTGGTGACAACGTTCCTGGTTTAGTAATTGAACCTTGTTTTGTACACTCATTCCCTTAGGGCAGCTCTAGTCCCACCTCTCTAAAGCTCCAGGCCCTTCTCCTGGACTGGGTGCTTAATGAACAGACGCTCTCATCAGCAGCAGGAAACAAAGAGAAGGGTCTCGGCCACTGTCTGCCTCCAGAGATCGTACTCAACGAGAGATGCCTGAAGGTGGAATTTTACCTTTAGCTTTACTGTGGTCTTTGAACTTTATTACAACTGTATTGCATATTTTTTATGTCCTGACCACAAAAGAGCATTAGAGATGTTTTGTCACAGTCAACTTTGGTTCCTTAGGTGCTGCCATTATTAGCAGATCAGCTTCATCACACTCCTTCATCGGAACCAGACCTCCTTCTAAGCCTTCTTCGACTCATCCTCTGGGCTTTGAGACAGATGGACAGCAGCACACAGGTACAGTGTTTCCCCAATATACAAATAGCGGCGCTGCAGCCAGGTACCAAAAAAAAAGATATATTTTTTTGTATTAAAAAAAGCTAAAAAGCACCCGTTTTGATTGTTTGTTATGTGGATTTGTAGTATTTGTGTTACTGTATGTTCAATAAAGGTGTATTTAGCTAAATCTTGAGACATTGCCACAGTGTACAATTTGTTGCGTTGTTAATGAGCAGTGTTGTGCTAGTTACTGAAAACCAGTAACTAGTTACCATTACTAGTTACTTCATGTCAAAAGTAACTCAGTTACTTTACTAGTCACTTACACCCAAAAGTAATGCGTTACTGTGAAAAGTAACGCATAACGTTTTGGTTACTTGAAAAAAGGGCTCCCATTAATGCCCTTATAGCCTTCATTTCAGTACTGTTATTGCATTGGAGAATAATACAATCTGTTGATCAACTTGACATGCATTATATGCAATCTGGATTGCATCGATATTAGCTGGCTTTCCATTTTTGTATATTCTTTCTCCAGGTAGTTGGAAAAAGTTTTCCGTCCCATATGCCGTGTGCCGCCCGGACATGCTATCATGCTAACTAGCTCCCTGAAAGCGGGTGACTCCACTGTAGCAATAGCCTGCATGTGTTCTCCAACATACCGTGCAATGGCTTTATCGACTTTTCCCTGGATAACAGTCCTTTGGTTAAAATCCAGCCGCTGTTGCTTAGGTGGAGGTGGAGTGGCGTCGGTTGAGTCTCTGTGGTCTTAGCTACTAGCTTCGTCCCAGCATGTTGTTTTTGCAGATGTTTTAAGAGATTTGAATGACTGGTTTGGGCAGTAGATAGGCTCTTTGACCCGACAAGACACAACTTACATTTAACTAAAACGTTCTTTTCTTTGTGCTCGACAAAAGTGAAATAGTGAGAATATCTCCAGGTGGAGAAACTAGACTTGAGCTCCGCCGCCGCCATGATAGTCTTGTTAGTAAACAACACAAACACGCCCACAGCCCGTCTCTGCATGTGACACAGGAAGTATCAAAGTACATTTACTCAAGTACTGTAAGTACAGTTCTCATCTATGTTCGCCTGGCTGTTGACTATATAAAAAAACTAACGCAGTAACGGAGTAACGCACCATGTAGTAACGGTAACTGAGTTACTGCATTTAAAAAGTAATGCGTTAGAGTACTAGTTACTGCCAAAAATAACGGCGTTACAGTAACGTTAGTCCCAACACTGTTAATGAGTGAGACACATCGGAGTTGAGGATCTGTGGGGTTTATTCTCCCAATAATATAATTTACAATTTAAGCATTTAGCAGACGCCTTATTCCAAAGCCACTTACAATGACATTCTCCCGGGAGTAACTGAGTGCCTTACTCAAAGGCACACTAGTGGTGGTGTTCCAGGCGGGATTTGAACTTGCAACCTTCCGATCATCAGCCCACCTCTTTATCCATTAGACCCCCAAACAAATAAAAATAAAAATAATAATTTTAAGTTTTTCTTTATGAGATCTATTTGTGGCGGACGATATTTAATTGTGGCGGCCCGCCACAAATAGATCAATGTATGGGAAACACTGCTGTATGTACTAAGCCTCAAGATCCTTTCTTGTGCTGGCAGACACATAGAAACATATTGGCGGGGCGCACTTCGCACGTGCACACACAGAACAATTCCACGCGCTCCATGCTCACATTTAGCTGGGCCTTAGCACCGCTGCTATGACTCCATCCTAGGGGAAACACTGGGGTAATTATTAAATATGATCAATCTTTCCGGTAAACTTGCCTGCTGCAAAACTAAGTTAAAGGATTGAAGAATATAAAGTACAACAACAATAATAATTGGACATGTGGAGTTTGTTGGCTTATTGTTTTTATAGATTTCACTGAAGAATGTCTGGATTTTACACATAGTAAACATTGTGACGCCTATTAAAATATGACCTAGCTAGATAATAAGTACCACCTTAACCCATAAACTGGAATATGTGCTGCTATGTTATTTATTAGTAAAATAGTTGCAACAACAAAAAGACACATTTTTACTTATTATTTAGGTTGTTGTCTTATAAATAAAATAATCAACCGTTTCCCGGAAAATCGAATAGTCTACAGCGAAAGGGAGCATAAAATGAAAAGAAAACCAATGTCTTCTTTAAAGAAACAGATTATCCAGGCTATAAATCCTGTGGCCTTCACCTTTCCTTAGTTTCTTGGCATTTGGCCTTGCAGGAGAAGAGTGTAATTCTACAGAAAGCTGCTGGGTCCCTTTCACCACATCCTCGCTGCAGAAACCCAACGCACAGTTTTCCTTCAGACCTTCTAGAGACATTACTACACATAGCAGAGGTACACGTCCACTTGAAGCAGGGGATATCCACTCTAACACCACATCTCGCCTCACAGCACGACAGCTCTTATGTTTGGAGGTCCTGTCGAGTTTCATCTTGTGTTCAGATGAGGAGCGTGGTTATCTGAAGTCCCCTGCCTGTCTCTGTGCGTTCAACACAGTCTAGACATGAGGGGAAACAGCCTGTCCCTGTGTGTGTGGCTGTAATAAGGGCCATGAGTCCCTCGAGAGCCCCCCCATGACAAATACTGTAGGCGTTTGTGGCTGAAGGGGTGAGGCATGATAGGACAATTCTGCCCTATTATCCCCTCCCACTATCTTATTGTGAAGGCTAAATATGAGCCTGTGTTGACCCTTACCTTCAGCGCACTGTTTTCCAGCTTTCCAAACCTGGCTATTATCCTATAGCCCCCCCCAAATACTCTACCCAGTGCTTCCGACTTCCAAGCTTCAGTCCTCAGCAGGGAGCTTGGCCCCCTCCCATGTTTGTTTGTCAGACCATGTCATATCTGTACAGTGACATGCTTGATGTTAAACTGGAATCACATGCTCCCTTATTGCTGCAACATGTGTTCACTCTTTAAGACAAAAACCCAACACTGTTGGGCCAAAATGCATTCATGGAATATTTAAAAATCTTAGACTTCCTATACAGTTGTTGGACACTTTGAGGAGAGAGAAGACAGAAAGGGATGTGTGTGTAGATACTTCCAGCTGTTCACTGTTTTGGAGATACATAGATTTTGCATAGTAACTGTTGGGGAAATATTTTCCAAGGCCCATAACTTTGACCCAGTTTATCAGTTCAAACTGTCCTGACTGAGCACACGCACCTCGTAACCTTGGCTGCTGTGCTCTTAGTGTTCTGTCTCCCTGTTCCTGCCTGTTGGCGTCAGCTGATAGAGGTGTTATGATTCTATCTTGTTCTCTCTGAACTAGCTAAATACATGGGTCTGGGGTAGAGTTCTTCAGATTTGACGTGGCAACTCTACCGTGAAGTCAAAACCTCTGGCTCTTGGACTTGTGATGTGAATTCTCCGGCCGAAGCTCCAAATAAACCATCAGTGTTTGACATCAAAGCTCCTGCTCTTCCCTTGTCTCTTTCCTGAGTCGGTGACTCCTCCTGCATTGTTACACAGACGTTTCCCTTACAACTGTGATGATTTATTGGCTCCATTAGTTCTTCGGGGAAGTCTGAGAAGAAGCCCAGTGTTGGATGAAAATTACTCTTGGCAGATGATTTTATATAACAAAAGTAACTGAGTGCAGATGCAGTCATGCATTGTGTGTGTGTGTGTTTCCACAGCATGTAGCACTCTCTGCCACTCTGCGGCGGATAGGAGAGGAAGTATCAAAGACCCCGGCTCAGATAGCGGTGCTTCAGTCTGAAGATCCAGAGCGGCCCCCCTGCAGGAGCTGGCCCCTGTACCGCAGCCCCCAGCCTCACACACGCATCCTCTCCAACCTCATCATCCTCCACACCGTCACGCAAGGTAACGGTACCAAACACAAAAATCCATCTAAAGCTAAAATGCAAACAAATGTTTATTTAGGGTCATAATGCAGGAAATAGGGTCAGAATAATGCATCAGGTAGAGCTAGCTACTATTATGATCTTTATTGATACATACAGTATGTCGATGGCTTATTTTCATAAAGGAATAGAGCTTTGTGTCAGAACAATTTGGAAATTTGACAATTTCCTAGAGCCCAAGGTGACATCCCCTGAACTGTCCAAGACCTAAAGATGTTTATATATAAACATATTATTAGTTAATTAATATTATTAATTTTAAATGATTCGCCCCCCCCCATTCTTTCGGAAGAGAAGGACGCTTTTTTAGCTTCAAAGATGAGATCTGAATTTCTAAGGGGCATGCTTAATTGCTGTGTTGAAACCAAGAACTTATACCTGTTTTAATTATATTTGCTGTTATAACAGACTTAATTTAAGAGATAGAAAATGATAATGAATGTATTAAAGGTGGGGTAGGTAATTTTGGAGAAACCAGCTCGAGTGCGCTAGAATTAAAAAAATACACAGCCGGAAAAAATCTGCCACTTCCTTACAGAGCCCCTCCTCCAACACACACGAACGCGCACATGACCAATGAGGGCACGAGATAAGTTTGTGCACAGATGGAAGGCTGACAGGCAGGTAGGCCATCCAGTTACTTTAGCCGGGCCGGCTAAAATGATTGGTCGTGCTTTTTACAGCGCTACGGCTTCCACAGATGACATTTTTTTATGGATTTTTTGTCAAATCATTTAAGATATTCATTGCTATCGGGATGTTAAGAGCATTCCATGGAATATAACAAAAAGTGTATCTCGAGCCGGTTTCTATAACTTACCTACCCCACCTTTAAGTATTTAAAAATGAATCGTTAATAGTGTCTGTGATCAATGTATGTAATGATGTAAATACCCAATCTCATACATTCAATTGTATATGTACAATTTCAATAATCATAAAAAGAGAAGAGACTTTAAGGAAAAACATGATATGCTTTCCTTCTCTATGCTACGTTTTCTTTATTCTGGATAAAGGCCTTTAAAATAATGTGAAATAAGTTATTTTCATTATTTGTCTTTAGTAAGATAACACTTACTTTATATTAATAATAATTTGATTAATAAAAAAAGCAGGTTATAAAAGAAACATGATCCGACCTACAAAACGTGTGTGTGAATCTGCTGTTAATTATCACTTCCCACTCTGCTCACACCCACCTGTGTAGGTGTGAACGCACAGAAAGAGCAGGGTGTTAGACATGTAAGTGCTGCTTACACATACTTCACAGGCTGTGTAAACATCTCACTCCACATTTTAATCAAAATCTTCCCATCAAAGCTAACACAAGTACATATTTCAGTATAAGTGCAGAGCAAGTGTACCTTGTTGCAGTGCACACCATCTGTAATCTGGGCAAATACATGTTTTGAATCGCACAAGCCAGTTCTGTCAGTCCACCACTGTCTCAACAACAATTGAATGGATAGCCATGACTTCCTGGACATGCATACATTGTTCCCAGTGGATATTTCTATAACTGTCTTGACTCCTTTTGGATGGATTGCAATACATTTTGATACAGATACTCAAGGTCTCCAGAGGATGTATCCTATTGACTAGGTGTCACCGGCAGATTGTTATTTTTGAATTTAAGAAAAACATAGTATGGGAAGAGTCTACAAAACTGGGACAAACACTCATGCTCCCCAGAAGATTCATTGTAATCAAACTCCCATATTTGGAACTTGGTCATGTCTATTTTACGGCTTTTTTGTCTTCTGGAAAACATGAAGCTCACAAAGCTTCTCGCTACTATATTTACCAAATGTTGCCCCCTTGCCTTCCACACTATACATCTTAGTGCCCTCAGTGGGTGCAGCCGACATACCCGCTGATATTTTGATGAAACTCTTCTGAACTGACCCTCCATCTGCTCGTAATGCTTGAAGGGTCTTCAGTATGTCTTTTAAGAGACTATTTTCTGTCAGTCTGCTCACCAGGTTCTCTTTCTCCTCTTCTGTGGATTGACAGGAAACTAGATTCAGTTTAATGGAGAGATGTTTCTTCCCTTTCATATTTGATGGGATCTTACAGATAATGGGTACCATTCTGAGATGGAGCTAACCAAAATCAGCCCAGCATAAAATAGACAAAGCTTTTATCCCATGTGAGGTTGTATAAATCCAACCCTTTCGGACATTTGAAAAGCATTTTCGGAGAACTTCAGAAACCCTCAGAAGTATATGAGGTGATCACAGATCGTATATTTGAAGATGACAGGCAAAGAGGATTCTGGACGCCAAAAGTGAATGTAGAAGGATGGCAAGCATTAAGGCAAATGTACAGTGGTGGAGTGTAAGAAAGAAAGAAAGGAAAGAGCCTTGGATATTAGGGATAAGATGGTGAAAGGGTAGATGGAAGATAATTGTGCTGTTGCAGCTACACACCAACAAAAACAAAGATTCAAAGATTAGATAAGTGTTGCAATGATTACTTGATTAGTCCATCAAAATCCACCGTGGATTACACATTTCCCTTTGTTGTCGGGTCTGACATTTGACATCTCATGGAGGAGTTCCTCTCTCATGGTCGGACAAGACTTTAATTTATAATGAATGATGTCGTCACACTTAGTACCGACTGACCTTTACCCAAACTCTCTTGGTGTTTTTTTTCCTGGTGCGGTCAGACCATATAAACATCATGGTCCCTGGTAGACCCCCGCACATATAACAGCACAGACTATAACAACCCTTGTTGTGCAATTTTTTTTGAACTTTTTCTTTTTTATCTTTAATATCTTTTAATGCATGCTTCTTGGGTAATATTAAGCTGTCTTTGGCTCTTTTCCTGCTGTAACAAATGCAAAAATCCCCTCTGTGGGACGAATAAAGGGATTCTGATTCTGGTGTCCTCTCATTGTGCTTGGCTTCATACTGTCGTTTATTAGCTATTCACCACACATTACATTCGGGCCAAGAAATGCCCTTTCTGTCAAAAGAGACGGGAAAAGAGAGTTATTGTTTAAACAGCTTTTTATATAGAAATAACATAATTTAGCTTGTTTTCTAAATGTAGCACTCTATTACTTGCCAATTCATCAACCATCTTTTTCAGCTGAAAGTCGAGCAGTTAATATAAGGTTGATAGGATCTAAAAACCTAATTTAAGATCTAATCAAGTATGTCTGATAGTAAATATTCCTCTCTCTCTGTCTGCAGCTGATGTGCTAGCCCAGGCTCTGGACAGTCTGCGCACCGAGCTGATGTCTGAGGAGAGCCGAGGCCTCTTCCTCCACTCTGGAGGCGTGCGTGTGCTGCTGTCGATGCTCCGGGCCGGCCGTGGAGGGCTTCACACACCTGTAGACATCCTCATGCAGCTTGCTGAACAATCCCGTAAGTAGATGTTTCAAATTCAAAGCAAATCACTGCCTACTATGCGATTGTTGATACAAATCCACACAACAGTGATAAAGAAACCGAAACCCTCCAGTGCAGGGCAGACTTGACAGTACAGAAATGACTTTTTAGCAGTAGCTTAGTTTTAACATCTCCGTCTTTGAGAATAATTTTGATTCATAGCAGACATCTCAATTGAGTCAAAGGTATGGCTAAATCTCTCCGATGTTTCCGGTTAGGCTAACCATCTTGATGCGCATTGGTGCAAAAGATAGTTCCAGCATTTCTCAGAGATTGGATACTGTGAATATGCTTCCAGCCCGTTTTTACTATTTAAAACCTCATCATATTAAAAATAATCACAGTGGAGTATTTTTGAAATACTTTAAACATGTCTGAGTGTGAACTTGTACACTTCCTTAGGAAACGGCCTGTAGTTGCCGTGGCCTCGAAGCTGCTGTGATCCCTCTTCTAGCCCCGAGATTTACAGACAGTTTTTTGTACGACTATTAACTTTGATTTATACCAGCTCCTCCTTCAGATTGACTCCATATCATCCCCATATAAAAACCACATGTGAAAGGTAACGGTTTGTCTGAGCTCACATCAATCATCGCTGGTCAGGCAAAAAAAGGTTTAGAAGCTGTCAATAAACCTCGGACCTCCACCGCCTCCCGGCCTTTTTTATAGAAAGACAAAAGACGAGAGCACAGCTGCAGGAGGTTCGCGCGGGTTATGAGCCGCATCATTTAGGGTTGCTACGGTAATACGCAGCAGAACCACATGCTGGAGGTGACTTTGGCCGGAGCCGTGTGTGTGTGTGTGTGTGTGTGTGTGTGTGTGTGTGTGTGTGTGTGTGTGTGTGTGTGTGTGTGTGTGTGTGTGTGTGTGTGTGTGTGTGTGTGTGTGTGTGTGTGTGTGTGTGTGTGTGTGTGTGTGTGTGTGTGTGTACCTACAGTTGTGTGTTTTAAGGAGCTGTAAGTCTGGCTAATTAGTGCATTTTACAAGCAGTAATGAGGAGAAACGGGGAAAGGGTGAGGCAGAGGGGGAGAAAGGTTTGCACCTGAAGGTTGCCCATAAAAGAAAACAAAACAAAAAGGTTAAGTTGTACACATAACACATGCACACACACACATGCAGGACTTCTGTGGTCACACTGACAACTTGTATGCACTTCAGTCACATAGCAGTTACACAACACATCTCACAAACTGGCTCTGAAGGATGTCTGGCAAACAGTGGGTACATTAACTACCACACTGCTGCATGCAGTATATTTAACTGTCATGGAAACATATGAATGTGCTTGGTGAGTGTTTGTGTTCTTTCCACGCTGGCCACAGTAATGAAGTGTTTGTTATTTGTTTTCATAGCTTTGCAGTTAAAAAGCCCTCCCTGACCTGTTAAACTACTTTAGGCAAGGACTGTTTACCCATATGTTTCCCCCTATGCTGTAAACCTAAAAAACCACAGGTAATATGTCTGTTTGTGATGTGTGAGTGTGTGTCCATCTCCATCTGTATCTGTGTATCCACATAAATGTAGAATGTAGCACAGAATAATAAGATAAAGCGCCATCAGAGGAAGCAGTATGAGCAAAGGTGCTGCACACATTTGTTGGATTCAATATCGCTGCTAATGAAACAAATAATACAACCTATATGACAATAACCACATGAGTTTTGAAAAGATTCTCACTCAGGTCTGGAAGATTTAAAAACATTAGAGAAAGTTGTTGCAAAGAACGTTATTATTAAAATACACTATTAGCAGATATTTCCCTAAATATTCACTAGTCAGGAAGTTTTAGTTAAAGATGCAAAATAAATAAGAAACAGTTCAAGACGAGGTGAAAGGATGTTATAACTGAAACTGACCAAACTATCCTTTCCTGCCTCATCTTTCATATCAGATTATATCCTTCCTTATCTGAACCTGATCCCATTCTTCTCCGTCCAATCCTGCGCTGTGATTTGATGCCAGCAGAACTTCTGTACCAGCTTAAAAAAAAGTCCCTCTGTGGCTCAGATTGTATTCTCTTACCCCGGTGCGTGGTGGACTACAGTGGAGAGTTAGTTTGAAAAGCAGCAGGAATGTGACTTTAGCAGAAACAAATGTTTGTTTACCAGGAATCCCAAATTGAAGGCCTTCATGAGGTCCACATTTGCTTTTATTAAAAAATGTGCAGCTCCCATCTGTGTGGATAGATGCTGTTGTCCTTTCACTGTTTCATCTCCCTGTGTGTGTGTGTGTGTGTGTGTGTGTGTGTGTGTGTGTGTGTGTGTGTGTGTGTGTGTGTGTGTGTGTGTGTGTGTGTGTGTGTGTGTGTGTGTGTGTGTGTGTGTGTGTGTGTGTGTGTGTGTGTGTGTGTGTGTGTGTGTGTCATCACAGAGTCTCTCTCACCAGCATCTGTGTCCCTGTTCCTGTCCAACTCACTCGATCGTTAAAAGTGTTTTCATGGTTTGCTTTGGCATCCCTGTATTTTCACTGCTACAGTATGTAAATCTGAAGTTGATAATTTCCGTCTTCTCAGAAGTTTTACCATAAAATGTAAATGTGTTGTTCGTTAGAGAAATTGTTTTGATGGTTTCTTTCTTTGCTTCTTTATGTGCTTGTAGGCTACTTAAATCCCTTCCTTGAGGCGTGTAGCTGTGAAGAGTTTTTTCGAATGGCCGCCCAGCTTCTCAAAAACCCTCGTCTGGAGCTCCCGACGCTGGAGAAGCTCTCCGTCCTTCTGCAGAAGCTCTCCACCATCAGGTAGACACACTCATCTGCATACTGTAGATACAACACTCTGAACATGGGCATCTACAGTATACTCCTGAGGAGGATGAACTAAATGCAGGTTTTATTTCTATTTGACGTGTCGACATAGACTGATCCTTATCTGACCTACATAACCTGGGTCATACATTTGACCTCCCTTATGATCATGAAACCTATATTCCCTTACTTTCTACTCTTTGCCATAGATAAAAACAATGGTTCCCTATCTTTCTTGTGATTCCTAAAAAGCCTAAAAGCCTTTCAAGAAAAAAGCAAAGAAAAAACATAAAGTTCTGCACCATGTTTTTTTTTTTCAATGTTCTACCCTGTTGATTATCTCATGACCCCTCACATTTGTGGCCCCTTGTGAGTGTTACACTCCCCAGCTTGTGAATCTGAGGTTACCTACTGTAACCCCAGATTCTATGAGTAAATAGCGCAGCCCTCTAAGGCTATCGCTATTGGGTAATCCCAATAATCCCCCCACTACAAGTGTTTCAGTGCTGCGCCCCTGCGCAGCACTGAAACACTTGTAGTCCACGCCCACCCGCAAGGTGGGCCCCACCCTCGGGCTCCCTTCCGGTATAAATAGGAAGGAGGCCCGGCAATCTGCTCCCATACTAAATAACTTTTCTTCAGCTATTCGTAGAGCCAGTGGGGCCCAGCACTTAGAGGGCTGCGCCATTTACGCATAGAAGCTGGGGTTACAGTAGGCTCTAAGGCTATCGCTATTGGGTTAAGGGCGAAGCATGATGTAGTCTGCGCCCCACTGGGTCCGCCCGGCACTAGAAGCACAGACACACCTGCTCAATAACACCCCCCTGCCTGTTGTGCCATGCATAATGGCGCATCACCGTCCCTGGAACATAGCAAAACATGCCTATCTTCCCTGACGGGGTGAAGGCTGGGAACAATACGTACCGGCCGCTGTGAGAAAGTAGAGACGAAGGTCCCACCTTGCCCAGCGATCATAGAGGGGGAACAGCCGCTCTCTGCGTGTCAGACAGGTAGGAGAGCGCCCAGCTGGATCCCTGACGTCACTCACTCTGACCAGGCACTCCGTACAAAGTGTGTCAGAGGAAAAAGGAACATCCCTCCTATAAGAGGGAAAAAGGGCCGCTCTCCGCGTGCCGATAGGCAGGAGAGAGGCGCACAGCTGGCTCCCTGACGTCACTCACTCTGACAGGACACCCAGTACAGGGTGTGTCAGAGAGGAATGGGAGACCTCCCTCAAATAAAATTGAATACATGAATAGGGGGAAGACCTTAATGCAGCAGTGCAAATGTCTTCCACTGACATTCCTCCGTGCCAAGCCGTGGAGGAGGAAATTCCTCTGGTGGAGTGCTCATTGATGTTCTCCGGGGGATCCACCCCAGAGGAGACATATGCCTGTGACACAGCCTCACACAGCCAGTATGACAGGCGCTGTGCAGACAGAGATTGCCCGATCGAGCGCTCTCTATAGTGCACAAACAGGCGCTGAGAACGGTGACAGGCCGCTGTGCGCGCCACATAGCAAGACAGCGCGCTTACAGGACAGAGGAGATGAGACGTGGCTTCATCCTCCGACCTGTAAGGAGGGGGGAATAAGCCAGCCAGGGTGATCACTCTTGACCTAAAAGAGTTGTGATGACCTTAGGCATGAAGCCAGGTTAGGCGTAAAACAGATGAACTGCCATCTCCTTGGATCCGGAGACATGACGGAGCCACAGAGAGAGCAGACAAATCACTCACCCTTTTCTCTGTTAGAGCCAAAAGTAGTACTACTTTGGCTGATAACAGTTTAAGGGGAACCTGATCAGGTTCAAATGGGGCTTTGCTTTAGTAACACCAAAGCCAAATCCCACTGAGGAGCCAGTGTGCGTGACACAGGTCTGAGTCTCCATACTCCTCGCATACAACGGCTGCTGCGCTCTGCGAGCCCTTCTGTTAATTTCTGATGGAGAGCAACGTGTGTGCGTGCCCAGAACAGCAGCCGCCTGGCTGCGTTCAGAAGCTGCGCAGAACGTACTCCTCCCTGGCGATAGCCGTGGCCTGTTGTCTGTGCAAATCAACACATGTTTGATTGTACAGCAACGGGGCGACTCCCCCGTTCTTTTCCGAGATTTAGAAAAATAGCGGGAGTAAAAACCGCGCAAGACACTGTTCATGGGATGACAGGAGTGTTTCTTGTATCCCATGGAACTGCCGGGGGGAGAGGCTTCTCTGTGATGTGCCGTAATGGTCGTCATGGTGACGAGCCACGCCATCGCTGCCGCTGCCCGTGAGGCAAAAGGGCTGCGAGGGAGTTTCCACACGCTGCATTTCACTCCGTCTCTCATCATGAGGCGTACCCAGAGGATGAGTGGTGTGTGCAGTGCTGTCCACACGAGGCGTTATAACGGTGCTCGTGGATTTATTATGACCGTGTGTAGGAGGCATATCTGGGACAGAGGAATGCCGCGAGCCCTGCAGTTTATAAACCAATAGGTTAAAAACAGCAGGCTTCTGCAGCGAATGAACCACCTCTGGAGTGTCCCTCTGTTGGAAGAGACCCAAGGGGATTATCACGTGACCAGCTGACGCCAACGCCGAGCAGCTGCGTCACGGAGAGGGCTGTGTGGGTTCCTCCACTCGCTGCCGCGAGAGCCGCGCTCTGCTGGCTGAGTTTAATTCCACTCCCAGATAAACGTTTGTCTGAGAGGGAAGAGGACAGCTCTACTTCCAATTTATTATGAAACCCAGGCTTTGACAGATGTGATACGAGATGTACCGTATGTAAAGCGACTTCCTCCCTGGAGCGAGCCAGCAAATAGCAGGTCGTCCAGAGGAAAACACACTCTCATCCCTCCTCTGTGTAGTGGCTCCAGCCTTCTCTACACAAAAATGCGAGGAGCCAGGAAATATCCAAACGGCAGACAATTGTCTGGTCTGATATTCCCTGAAATGAGAATACGCAGGAATTTCCTGTGTTTTGGGATGAGGGGTACGTGGAAGTATGCATCCTTCAGGTGGAAGTGAACCAGTCGTCCTGGTGAACACATTCCAGCACCTGTTTGATCGTCAGCATGTGGAATACCGACAGATCGAGGATGTCTCATTGCCCCAGTCTTTTTCGGGATTAGAAAAATAACGGGAGTGAAAACCCCTGATTTTCCTCCCTTTGAGGAACCCTGGAAATATCCTCTTTCAACAGGAGTTCCAGCAGCTCGGATTGGAGCACAAGACATAGCTTCTGGGAGGACAGGAGTGTTTCCTGTATCCCATCCCATTGAACTGTGGGGGGGGGGGGGGGGAGAGGCGAACTGCAGGGTGTATCCTCTGCTGATCAGCCTGCTCATCCATCTGTCCATCAGACCCACGCGCTGCCACTCTGAGAAAAACTCTGAGAGCGGGCGCACACGCTCGAGATGTGTTTTTTTGGTCGTCATGGTGACGAGCCACGCCAGAGCCCCTGCCGCCGCTGCCCGTGAGGCAACCCAAGGTGGGCTTGGACCGAAAGGGCTGTGCGGGGGCCTCCACACGCTGCGTCTCACTCCGACTCTCATCATGAGGCGCGTACACGCTCAGGGGATGGATGGAGGTGTGTGCAGTGCTGCCCACATGAGGCGTTATAACGGCGCTCATGGGTTTATTAAGGCCGTGTGTACAAGGCGTATCTCGGACAGAGGAATGCCGCGAGCTCTGTAGTTTATTAACCAACAGGTTAAAACCAGGCTTTAGCAACGAGCCCTGCTGGCTATTAACCGACAGGTTATAGGCAGCTGGTTTACACAGGGCGTGAGGCAACCCCAGGTGGGCTTGGACCGAAAGGGCTGCGCGGGGGCCTCCACACGCTGCGTCTCACTCCGACTCTAATCATGAGGCGTGTACACGCTCATGGGATGGATGGAGGTGTGTGCAGTGCTGCCCACATGAGGCGTTATAACGGCGCTCATGGGTTTATTATGACCGTGTGTAGGAGGCGTATCTCGGACAGAGGAATGCCGCGAGCTCTGCAGGTTATTAACCGAGGTTAAAACCGGCAGGCTTCTGCAGCGAGCCCTGCTGTCTACTTAATCAACAGATTAGTGGCAGCCGGCTTAATTAACGAGCTCTGCAGTTTGGAGCCAGCTGTACATGCTGGCGAATGCCATCCGCCTGTTCCGTGGCCGTCTTCATGGACTCCACCATGGCGTGGAACTGGGGTCCGAACAGCCCGTCCGGGCTGATTGGAGCGTCCTGTAGCACTTTTCTGGCCGTCTCCGTAACAGACGCCTGCTTCAGCCAGAGGTGGCGCTGGATCTGTGTCACCCACGCGGAAATCCTCGCCTGGAAGACAGCAATGGACGCGCACAGAATGAGCGCCATGCTGGCCGCCTTGCTGATTTCCTCTGCCTCGGTGGTGGACCGCTCTACCAGTGTCACCACCGAGTTGGAGAGCAGCACGATGTTATTCGCCGCCGCGCTGTGGTGACGGAGAGGGGGAAAGCATGTTCGGCCGCCAAGCTGGCACCCTGCTCCGACTCTGTCTCCCCCGTCCGGAGGAGAGGAGGGAGGGGAGAACCGAACGGTGAACCGTGGAGGGAGGCGGGGCAGGAGTTGCTTTTCTTCGGACTCCTGCCCGGCACTCGGCCCCAGGGACACGAGGCCCCGTCCGCGGGCTCGTAAGCCTGGACAGGCCAATCGTCCTCCTCGGCCACAGCAGCAAGAGCGTCCGCTCTCCGCTTCCTGTCGCCCGAGGGGAGACGGGCGCAGTGTGTGCATGCTACCTGCTGGTTTAGAGCCGCGTACGCGCGCTCTGACCCCAGGCAGGATTCGCATTCTGTGTGCTGGTCATAACTCATTATGAACCCAGAGCCACATGAGGAACAATCACGGACGCAGTTGTTGCTCATGATGATTCTCAATTTGCTGTGCTTCAGTAACTGTGCTGGTTTTCTGAAGAAAAGAGGGAGCAGATTGTCGGGCCTCCTTCCTATTTATACCGGAAGGGAGCCCGAGGGTGGGGCCCACCTTGCGGGTGGGCGTGGACTACAAGTGTTTCAGTGCTGCGCGGGGGCGCAGGGGGATTACCCAATAGCGATAGCCTTAGAGGGCGAAGCCATATACGAAATAGAACCATATGATTGTTATGTCAGCACAATCTTTCAGTTTGTTGTGGTCATAAGAAATCCACACCTTCACCATTTCCAACAATCTTTATCGTGAATCTAGCAATGCAAATGTTGCTCTTATAAACTATGAAGAAAGTCCGTTGACCTCTTTGGTCCAGATTTGAATATCTCAACAATGGGATCGACATATAATCCTATACAGACCATAACAGGTTTAATTATGATGAGTACTAATAATAACGCTAGTGATTCCTCTTCCTGTGTTTGACATCCATTTAACCCAATCAGTTGCACACATATCAACTCAAAGCAACTTAAGTATAACTCTAGCATTGTTATTACTGGATTTTGTCAGACATTACAATGATAAACAATCTTTTCTTTTCACTAAAATAATAAAAAAAGTCCTCCATTTGTTGAAGGTCTTGCTGTTGGTCAAAGCTGGTGAGCAGCTTGTCTCTTAAATGTGAAAAGCTGGTCAACCTTCAAGGTCAGCCCTCATTAAGTGAGCCTGGGCCAAAATTCTTCCTCACATCTGGGCTCACCCCCTTCACTATAATCAGCAGCAAGACGCAGGAATAGGTTGGGTTTTAAGGAGTTGTAGCATTTATTCACAGACAAATAGATTGAACAAATGCTGCATTTCTACATTAAAATATTTGAAATTGCTTACCTCATACTCACTGAGCTCTCTATCTATTTAGCCTAGCACCTGTAGCATTGAATGTGTACGAACTAGGTGCTCTTGAGCGGAAATGATCAATAGTCACTTGAAAAAAAAGGCGTATTTTAAAGATGATGATATGTATCGATGCTTTTGAGAATTTGTAATCGTTTAATAGATCTGTATCGCTCTTGCTGACTCATGGGACTATGTTTTCACAGACTGTCTTTGGACTGACGGGTTGTTGCGTATTTCTTTGATTTTGTCCAGGAAGAACCGCCGTCTGTTTGAGCGGTCCTCCCTCCACCTCCAAATACAAGAGCTCAATCACAAAGCCAACCACACACACAACTTCCTCTGCATCAACCTCAGGTCCATCCTCCACAACCTCCAATAACACACACACACACACACACACACACACACACACACACACACACACACACACACACACACACACACACACACACACACACACACACACACACACACACACACACACACACACACACACACACACACACACACACGTGTTTTATGCTCTAGTATTGGCCTTAACAACCCAGGCCTCCCAGTGAGGATGAAGGTGACTCTCTTTGTGTTTCAGTACTTCAGCATGTTTCTCGGTCTTATTGTTTTTCTATCCCACAATGCTAATCTGATGTCTTGTCCTCTGTTCCTTCTGTGATTGTCATGCTTGCCAGCGAACTTAATGGGTGTCTGATGTGCTCAGAGGAAGAGAGGCGGTGACTGGGAAGCTTTTTAATGACAATAAACAAAAACAACTGAAGGACATTAAGACGGGACTGCATATGAAATGCTGGGATCCATGTGTTTTTTATAAACGTGTCTTATTTGTTTATTCCAGAGCATGGGTGGGTTAGTGGGAGTAATGGGCTCAGTATGGGACACACTGGTGGTGTTGGGTGATGGAGGAGATTGGACGGACTGGAACAATTACGGACGATATTAAAAACGTTCTCGGAAGTGTTCCAATTTAAAAAGAGTGCATCCAATTTTTTTTAAGGCCACTACAGCATCTGAATTCCTGAATTAACGGCGGGCTTGGAAGGGCTCAGTCATCTGTGTGAAATTAACATTGTATAAAAATGTATTTATTTTGTGAAAGCGCAAATTGTCAACCCTACCATATAGTCTAGAAAATTAGTTTTTTGGGCCAAAGATATTGTGATGTTATCTCCATATTGTCCCGCCCTAGCTACAGCCAATGATTTTCATGGTCAGTTAAGCTGTCAATTATGTTCTTGCATAATCAATGAATTTCTTGTTTTACATTAAGTCAGAAATAACATAGCAATAGCATTTTGAATGATATTAAATCAATCAAATTAAAAAGCATTGTTTATTAATTGACATAATATTGTTACACTCAACCTTTTTTTTAGTGGGAATGCTGATACAGCATTCCCACTAACTGTTATTCTACGCACGAAAAGTTTATTATTATTATTCCGCCGACTTATTTTGGCCCTCTTCTCCTCCCGCATTGAACATCGTAGAAACTCCGTTCAAACATCAAAACGTTCAGCTCAGTCGGGAATCAATGGCTATTACTTTTCTCATTCATAACTTTCATAATTCCAGAGATACATCCCATAATACATCCCATTTTTAACCATTGAAGTCAATGGAGAAATTCTTCAACTTCAACAAATCTTCATGCGACTTCAACTGCTAACTGTTCATTCATACTTTCACTCAGAAACCTCATTCTAACTTTAAAATGTTACACATCTTTCTGACATTATTCGTCTAAAACAACTTTTAAATCTGATTCTTACTTTTAGAGATATTACACATTGTTCAGACCTTGTTTTAGAGGTTTTCTTCAGATTTTAACATTAACTAGAGTAAGTGAAGTCACAGCTTCTACAGCAGGTAGGAAATCTTGAAATTTGCCTTCATATATATTTTTTTTATTTCCCAAACCCTACATTCCTGAGACATAATTTTTCATGACAAACGTAGGAAAACATCTCGTAGCTTGAAAAATGACAAATAATTAAGCAAAACAATTCAACAAAATGCCTCTTGAGGGCATGAAGTGACAAAAACGTTCAACATGCCTCCATTAAAGCCCATTGTAATTTCAGGCAGATACTTCCTCACGGTAGCAGCCGCACACCTTTAGTTAGTTAAACTGCCAAAAAGGCCACATTATTAACCCGAAACTACACAAAAATTACACTTCAGATACTCAACTTCCTTGACATGCTTCACGTTTTGAAATTTCACAGATATCTGTTACGGTTCTTCCACAAAACGTTCACATGTAAGAGGTTCATCTCTCATTCAGAACAATGGAAACCTGTGATCTCTGCACACCTCGTTAGCTCAAATATAAACACCTGTGTAATGGAACACGATGATGTCATCACTCCAACTGACATGCAGCAGACTTCAACAGTCCAGCCGTGAAGACATCTTCGGGACAGTTTTGAGATTTCTTCAAATGCCGTTGCCATGGCAACACAATGCTCGCCTTGAAACACGGTTTTCTCATAACTTCAGTGAAAATACTCCAAACAGCTCAGAACTTCACAGGTTTGATAACGATGCAGCCATCAACGCATCTAAGCGTAGTATGGGGTGTCATCAAATGCCCGGGCGATGCCTGTGCCCTGTGGATCAGAGCGATTGCTCTGCTGTGATTGTTCCGTCAGAAATGCCTGTAGGGGCCCGACAGCCTCCTCCTCAGCCGCGGGAGCAAGACAAGCACAGGTAAGCAAGCGGACCAAGCTGTTTTGATATGATTTAACTGAAGTATGTGGTAGTATTTGAAAGGACTTAACATTTACGTGTTTATAGAAAGTACTATTGATAGGTAATTACCATTGTATTAGCCTATTTAAAGTTGACTCGTTACATTTTGTCATGAAAACTAGCGATAGCTAGCTAGTTTGGATAGCGCTAACGTCTTCCCTTCAAGGGGTCTACATCTAGTGTTGCTTCTACAAGCTAGCAGATAGCTGTCACCTTTGAATCTAGTATTTTTCTTGCTAAGCGGTTTTGATATAATACATGACTGACTTATGTGGTTTATGGCTGAACTTAACGTATACGTTAAAGAAACACTATTGCTATTTAGCCATTTGTAAAACGACTGGTGTTGACGTTAGTGCTACACTTTTCAGTCATGTTGATTGACCAGCGTAATTTAACCAAACGGCCTTTGTGCCCTGTCATGTGGCCTTTGTGCCCTTAAAAAAAATGTGAACGGGAAGGCCAAATGGCCTTGCCCCTAAAATGACGAAATTCCAAGCCTGGATCTCACCATAGGCTGTTGCCATGGAAACGCATCACTCGCCATAAAACACATGTCGCTGTGGCTCCAATGGACACGGTCCGGTCGTCCCACAATCTTCACCTGTATATCACCTCTCCATGCCTCAACAGCTCTACGTCAAATCTGAAATTTCACCATATGCCGTTATCCATGGAAACGCATCCCTCGCCATAAAACACGATGTTGTCGTAACGCCTATGAAAAGGGTCAAAACAGCACTCGTTTCCCTCGCCATAAAATATGATGTCACTATAACTCCTATGCAAATGTTCAACAACTTCACATGTGTGCTAACAGTCCAGCCGTGAAGACAAAAAAATGCTCCAAACGGCCCAAAACTTCACAGGTTTGGTAACGATGCAGCCATCAACGCATCTAAGCGTATTATGGGATGTCATCAAATGCCGTTGGCATGGCGGCAGATCATTCGCCATCAAATTAGTTCAAAAGTTTCCAGTTCAAATATTCTGCTGCTTTTCCAAGCCTTTTTACTTTCTTTTCTTCTCTCATCACACATTCAAGCCCCCAGTGTTCATGTATTATTTCAATCTAAATTCTTCACTTTCTTCTTACACATTACATTTCAGCATAGCAGTTTAGCGTCAGCTTTTCAGCATAAAGCATTCCCACTAGCAATTTCTTCAGGAATTGCATTCTCTAGTTTTTAAGTGACATTCATTCCTTAAACGAGCCAAACCAACTTTCTTTTTTTTAGCTTCCTATTTCCCACTGTGAGACAGGCACATGAACGAGCAGTAGCTTATCATTTAGTTAGCTCTTTAATTATATGGAATGTTAATACCTCAAATTACTCTGTTTTCTAACCACTTCTATTATTACGTGCAAGAACAATGTTAAAAGTTTTGTTTATAGGCAAAATGACTGGAAAACAGTTGGATTTGAGATATTTTCATTGCTTCTCTTTTGTGGCTGTATTTTGTTGCATCTGGATGATATCAAATGGAAACATCAGGCTTTATGATCAACATGGAACACATTCTGCACACGCAAACACTCTTCCCCACGCCACCCAGGGTATATGTTCAGGTCTGACTCTCACTCCTCACAAATTCCCGAAAGATAGGCAGATACAGTGTGGTTTATTAAATTACCATGTGAAGATCATCATATTATCATCCGCCGTTTCTGCTGCATCCATCTCTTGTGCCTCGGAGCACGTCAGCTCTCCAGATAAAATATAAATTGATTGAAGACTGTAGCTAAATGTAAAGCAGCCCAACACTTCTTTGGTAAATCTGTATTTTGGAGCTTTTTAGCACAGTGGAAACACATGACACCCGGATAAGTGTTGCTCCGATCAGAGGTTTAACAAATGAATTAAATCAGATTACCAATTAATCTCATCTTGTTATGGGCTGTTCCCTCTCAGCAATGCAGTTTAGATTAATTTAGTGGGGACAAATCCCTGTTTGGCAATCCTGGCTATTAAAATGTCCTAGATTTCTTTTTTTCTTGGATAAATAAAGCAGTTCCTGTGTTAGTATTCTGGCTCAGTGTTGTTTTAAGATGACCTTAAAGTGACACTGCCATTTTCACCATTTGCAAGTCTCAAATATGGCTTTTTGTAGTTTCCTCCTTTAGGGAAAGCTGTGGTCAATTTGAAAGTGTAATTTATATGCCATAATTATACTTTTACTGACAAAAATGCCACACAAACCTGACATCAGGAAGGGCATAACGTTCACAGAAGCAGTATGTTTGCAAACATCTGTATCAAACTGAGCTCATGGGGGCACAGTGAAGATTGAGATTGCAGTTTCTTTAGAACGTATCACACTTTGAATTTATTGTAAGTGACATGAACCTAAACTCAAGGAATCAAAAACTCTTTCCAGCTGCCTTTGGGGGTAAATGTTTGACACTAGATCTTGGGTGGAGTATCACTTTAAAGTGAGATTATTGCCTTTATACCTACTCCAGGAAGTGTCGACGGCTGATTATTTACTTTCATGACTTCAGCTGAGTCTGGTGCTCCATATCCGTGTCTGCTCCGTGTCCAAACACTGCCAGCCTGCCCTGCACAGCATCACCCACACGACTTTAAACACTGATCTTGATTTATGTTTAGGTTTTTTTTTCTCAGTGGACCAAAAACTTTGAAAATTACCGTAAAGAGTGGCCCTGCTCTGGTCTGGCTGGTAAGACTCATTAAAATGTTATTTGGTCGGTGGGAGGGGGCTGGCAGGGGGAAACATTAGCGGTTCCACTTGAGCACACCATAAAGTCAAGTCAATCAGCGATTTGACATGGCAGACCACCAAATGTATATGATTTCCCCCAGCCGCAATATGCATAAATATGCTTCATGACTAATGCAATAAGCACATGGAGGTTCGGGTAATATACCTGACTGTAAATTATCTGGAGAGTGGAAGCAGCTGTCACCAGCTGTTTATGGTGCACAGGCTGATCACACTGGTTTCCAAATTCCTGTTTGTTTTCACTTCTTTTATTCTGCTTTTCTATCATTACCATGGACCAAGACGCTGAAATAAAGTGTCAATCTTGATGTAGTAGAAACCGCTTATGGTGATTAATCGTTTATATAGATCAAAAAGCTTGGCACAAAATCATTCTTATACAAACGCTATTTAAACAACCTGCTTATAGTAATCAAGAATGTTGGTTTGTTTGATACATTACAACATATGGGAATCATGTTGCATTTCATATTTATCTTTGTTCTTGGCATGTATAGCCTACAAATTATTTTCAGGCCTGTTTAAACTTCAGAAATGTACTGAAATCCCCACCAAGCAATGGCTAACTGTTTTAGTCTAAAGTCTAATTCTAATTTGAACTATAACACAATACATTTGATATATCTTAATAAACGGTGCTGTACTATATTGTATTTGAATTATGAATAGCAGTCATTTAATTTGCACAGTAATTAGACAAATATGTTGCTCTTATAGAGATCCATTTGACCCAAACAGACTTCACTATAAGAGGTTTTGACTGTATATGATTTAATACAAATTTCCCATTCATATGTGCCTGCAGTCATTTTTCTAAACACGGTGTGTCCAAATGCTCTATTTTCCTAAAATGTCCTAGAGTTTTCCAAAATCCCAGCTGATTATGGCTGCACATACAGTAGTATATTCACACTGAGTTGCTTTCTTGCGGAGAGTTTGGATATTAGATACTATATATATACTAATATTAGATATTAGATTAGATTACCTTCTAAAATATTTGTATAATTATCTCAACAAGCATACATTGTTTTAGGAGGAGCTAAGGGGTGTAACTATTTATTTATGTAAGTGAATCCTTCCTTCCAGCAGGGGCTTGGCTTTTGTATTCGTCATGCTATGCTACTGTAAGCTTTATGCTAAACATGTCTTGTCTCTTTACTAGCTGTGTAAGATACAGTACTTAATAGACAGTTATCAAATCAAATCAATATTTACTTTTGCCCTACAAAACAAATCCTCAAAGGGCTGAACAAAGCAAACTAAATATGAATATCATAGCACAAAAATTATAGAAAACAAGTTGAACAACAACATAAATAGTGCCATAAAAGCATGTGTATGCAAAACCAGACAGAAGTGATGCTAATGTAGACAGAAATGGCAAAAGTACACACATCCTTTACTCAAGTAGAAGTACAGATACTTGTGTTTAAAAATACTCTGGTAAAAGTAGAAGTACTGACTAAACTTTTTTACTCAAGTAAAAGTAAAAAAGTATGGGCTTCGTACGTACTTGTAGCTGTTTCATAGAGTAACTGGTAACTGGACCTCACTTTATATGAATAGAACATTCTAGATCTTCTATTTCAAATTGTAATCATGTCATTGTTAGCTAATGAATGTTTCAACACTGAACAACAACCATTTAGAACACAAGCAAAGAAAAACAAAGTGGGGAAATAAACGCCTACATTGTAGATTCTAGGGTGACTATACCTCTTCCTTGGAAACAACACAACAATTATTATGGTAATGCTTTAAACAAAACTGAATTGAAGTGAGTTATATGGTGAACTTTATCTAAAATTGTGGGATCAATTAATAAACAACCAAACTCAATAATTGTGTGTGTGTGTTTTTGTCTGTGTGTGTTTGTGTGTGTGCAGAATGAGACAGCAAGTGATGGCATGATTGCCTTCGAAAACCAAACAAATTAACACGAAGTAACAGTATTGCTGAAAACATCAAGCGTAACAATAGTTTCCTGAACCACACATCGCCAGCAATGCCGATCATTTAGAATATCACCCTCATATACTGTATGACCATGGGTGAGGGAGATGAATATCTCTGCTGCTATCAGTATTGTCGCTAACTTCATCACCTGTCTCTGCCTCTTACGCTTCCTCCCTAACATCATCCATTCTCATTGGTCCCTCTTGTTTAGAGAAGACCAGGAAATGATGGATACACGGATCGTGTTAAAATCAATAGGCACGCAATGATTCTAGATAATAATGATCACGCCACCAAACGCAGATTAAAACTAAAGTAACAAGCCTGTTTTGAAAATGTAAGAAGTAGAAAGTACTGGTATTTGTGTTAAAAATGTAAGAAGTAAAAGTAAAAAGTCATCAGAAAAATAAGTAGTGAAGTAAAGTACTGATACCAGAAAAATGTACAGTAACAAAGTATTTGTTCTCCACTACTTCCCACCTCTGAATGTAGATGAGGTGACATGGAAGACAGATGTGAAGTTATGAGAGTGTTATCAATGTAATCATCTAACTCTTAGCTTAGCGTATTTCCAAAAATCACAAATGTATTGTAGCGGTCCAAACAAATACTCTTCCCAAAACATCAAACGCTCAGTCCTACACATTTTCTGCTTCAGGCAAACGATAAATGAATCCGAATCATTCAATGTTGATAGACACTACTTTATCCACTGCAGAATAATTACTTATTTTTCCCTTATGATTTTATTTTTCCGTTGGTGCAGCAGTGCGCTTAAAAAAGAAGCTGGTACCCTATACTGACTATTATACCTGCTGATAAAGGTAGTTGCACTGATGACAGAAACTGTATTTTAATTCCTTCATAACAGCACAGTCGTTTTCAGTAAAATTGCAGCTAAGTCTGATGGAAACAGTTGGAAGTGTAAAGACGGTTCATGCTGCCCTGCAGACAGACACATGTTCTGATCCAAACACATGACCGCAGTCTGTACCTGTTCTCCTGCTGTTTGATGTGTTTCGGCTGTCAAACGGGGATAAGTGTGTGAATGCAGTTGTTGTGTAGAGGGTGGAGGTGTAGCTGACTGGCAGAGGTTTAATTGGCCTCATGGTTGGCACTCCTTGCCCTGAAGTGGCTCTCTATGGCCTCATTCTCCATATTTTTAGTCAAGCCAAGCTTCTTAAAACACAATTTGGGTTAAATTTGGAAACATGATAAGAGTCAGACCTTAATGCTGCCTGAATGCCCCACAGCAGAGTTACCTCCATTTTGAGTGCCAGACAGAACGTTTTAAAAGCCAAGCAAGCTCCTACACACATAATCATTTAAATAAGGCATTAGGGAAATTGGCACAATACATATTAACAGAGTGTAAATCCAATGGCAGGGGGGATATCGTCCACTGGAGTGCTGGGAAAAAAAAACATTTCACAAATGAAAATAAGGTAGCATTGTTTGTTGCAGTTGGTAAACACCCAGCATTCACAGTTGTGTACATGTGTGTGTACTGATATACTCTGGTTAAGGGGTAGAGACAGGACATGATGTGCTCGTAATTTGGTCACAAACACAGCAGCCTGTTGCCGTTTTGTGAATTTGTCTGAGGATTTTAATAGAAGCATCTTTTTTGGGGGGGTGCTTTTTACGGCAGACCAGGGGGTGCATTTCACGACGGGGGTGCATCATTTGACACAACACCGGCCGTGAGAGGCAGACATTTCAAAATCTTGTTGTCTCTCCAGTTGGGTGTTTGTCTTCTTTTTGATGTGTAGCAGCTGCAATAGAAACGTCATCAATACAATAGAGAATGAGAAAAACAAGAGTATCTTCAAATACAGACACTAATATGTCATAAATTATGATTGAGAGTTTCTGCATTTTTTTGGGATTATTTTGCCTATTATATTAAATATAGCTTTGTAAGTGTTGTTGAAAGTTCAATCATCTTGAAAATGTTTTTAAAAATACTTTTAATTCATTTTTCGGTAAATTAAATAATAATACGAAAAAACTTTTGTGGAAAACTAAATGACTACATCAGGACACAAAGGTTATCTTATGCAATTTGAAATTGAGAAGTGGTTTGGCTTTCTGAACCCAACGTGCAGCCGCTGGGCGAGATCAGGGTGGATTTGATTGCTAATGCCTGAATGAAGTTACTCCTTGTGTCCTAAAGTCTTTTTCCAATGAAATTATCTTTAATTTGATGAAACATCTAGTTAATATGTCACATGTAATGATCTATAATTAACTGGGTGTTGAATGGGCTGGAAAATTTTGCGATTAGCAATTTTCCATTTGGTCTGTAAGCCATTAACAGAACTCTGTGTCTGCGGTGATGGTTGACAAATCTTGGATGGACAGATGAAAATAATTGAATCAACTATTTCATTAACCTCTGACATGATGTATTAGTGGCTCATTACTTTTTTGATATATTTCATCAGTGCTATACTGGTGTTTGTAGGAGTGGACAAAATCATTTATTTTTCTGTTTATAATCCTGTGTAGCATTCCATTATCTAATTGTATACACTTTATGTTTTCAAATAATATTTTTTGTCTGTTAAACTAAGAGCATTTCTGGAAAGTTGTATTGCACCCAGAGGCTGTTCGTTTAGATGTATCACATACAATTTAAATGTTATATTGATTCCAATGATTTTGCCAATCCGTCTAGATATCTTGATTTATCGGCATAACTAAGATATTTGAGTCATGCTGACAGTCTGGCTCAATTGACAGCAAAGTCAGTCCACCTTTTATATTCAGACTTCAACAACTTTTGCATTGATTCCAATGGAACCTAAACTCTATGCCATCAACAGGTCAAAGTTTATATCCAAGAAACATCAACATGTTAGCATGCCAACATTGGGGTTCAATTCAAACAACTGATTTGCCTAATAAAGTCTCACAGAGCCAAATGCATGAATGTTAACCCGCAGTCTGTATCAAAGCAAGTTCATATATTTTGACTTCCATACCCTTTAGCGCTGGATGGTCCAATCCAGATTCCCTTTAAATCAGATTTCAACGCAGATGGTTTGTAATAATAAAGATTCAACTCTTCATCAGTCAGTTATTACGATATAAAACTCTGAGCCATTTTTACCATACATCTTTATTAATGTATACATTATGTACAATAATAAGTTATATATACAGTTATATTTTGGTTCTGTAATGAGTTTGCGTGTGTTTCTACACATTTTACTGTCCATTATGTGCCACTGAGGTAAGAGATACATTTTTGGCTTGTGTCAGCAAAGCATACTGTGTGCCTGTATTGTTGCTCTTCTGAAACAGGGGCTTGAGTCCATTTCAATTCAATCCATCGATCATTTGCAAACGTATAAAACATCATAAAAAGAATTGCTCAAACCTGTTTTGAATTAGAAGACAACCCTGCTCCATAAAAGGCAGAATATGTAACCATGAGCTTTGAATCAGAGTTATTAATTGTAAAGAAGTGCTTGGTAAACATGCATATTAATTCATTTAAAGAACCAGAGTCCAGCCCCAGTGTTTGCAATGCAAAATAGGAACAAACGTTCGAACAAGAACATGGCGCTTGTGTTTGGTTTAGCGCAGAGCTATCATGGGACATTATGCAGACAACATCACGCTTCAGATAAAGATCAGCCCTATTCCAGAGAAAGTAATTATTGGCTTTGCTTGTTGGACTTTGGAATTTACTGCTGAGTTTGGATGGTTAACTTCTACAGAAAGCAGGATGATAGCATCTTACTTAATGCATCATCACTATTAATTCAACTCAGATGAGAATTAACGCTCTTAAGTTTAACTTGATGCTGATCTATGCCACCCTCAGTCTCTGTACGTTCAACTCTCGACCGTCTTCCTCTGCTTCGTCGAGGTGTACGACCCGAACAACTGCATATTGTTCTCATTTGCCACATGGGTCCCACAGGGGAGAGGGGAACTTAGATCCTGTGTGAGCATGACTGAGCCGACCACAGAAGCTCAGTAAGGTCAGACGTTATGAGAGGACCGTGTCGCTGCTTCCACCACGACCGGCTGCATTCTTCACCGTTCACAGTGCAGCAACCCCGGGGGCACTTAGTCATGCCTGTCTTGTGGCATCTCTCTTTTTAATGCAGGTTTTTTTACAGCTTTTCCACTGGGCTTTCAGTGGTTAAGTGGCCCTAAATGCTTAATTGGGTGCTGGAAATCACAGGCACTTTGCACCCGCTCTGTAAACCACAACACTTCAGCCTATTAGGGGCCCGGGGAGCCACACGCCAAATAATTAGGACTGGCGGCAGCACTAGACCGCAGAATTGGGGTAAAAGAGGTATAAGGGGGAGAGGAAGAATTATGGGGGGGGGGGGTCACAGACTGGGTCACTGCTGAGGAAGCAGTTGCTGTAAGAGCAGTGTATGCTGACTGGGATAAAGGGAAGTGGATTTGCATTTGGATTAAGACAAAAAACATGGGCAGCATTGTATGGGATTATCACCAACTACACTACCTAAAGTGTTTAAAGCATTTTTTAATTGGTTGAATTTATATGGTAATGAATTAACAGAGTTCAGTTGGTGTTTTTAAATGAAACACCATCACAGAACCAACCTTAAAATTGACATTTAGTTTGAAAGTATCAGCCTAATGTCTATAGAAAATACTGTTCTGTAATATTGAGTAACGTTGACACGGGAGAGTTTCTAAATTCCCAAATGCTCAAACCAAGTTCACCCTCTGAAAGTTGATCTGAGGAATACTCTAGTGTTTCCGGCTCCCCACAATGATTGCATTTTAAGTAGGGAGCTTATACAGTATCTGCTTTCTCTGACTGCATGATGACAGCACAGCCAAAGTTATGAATGTGAACTGATGCTGCGGTCAAACAAGGTCGCTCGAATACAAACGTCTAGTTACATCAGCACTAACCAAAATATATTTTGCTCTGATCTGGAGGTTCAGTCGAAGGACAACTAAGAAGGCATCCTCATTCCTTCCACTTCTGATGCACTTTTATAGCGGTGTTCCTACAGGAAAGGCACTTAGCCGGCAGTAACTGCTCAGTGATATTCATTAGCACATCATTACATATTTTGATGTGATTTGTTTAAAGAGCAAGCTTAATTTTGTATCAAAAATGTGGAAAAAAAGTTGTGATTGTGTTGCGTCCAGCGCACAGTTAATCCAGCTATTTCTTTCCAAACATTCTGTAACATTTATGGAAGACAATATTTTCCAAACTAGAGAGTACAGATTTAGGTCTTTCTCAAACTCTGCATCATTTCAAAAAGACAGAATGGTAAGGCAACACATATCATTTCAGGTGAAAAGCTTCTTGACGGATACAAACCATGATAGGAAGGAAAGGATTGTGCACAGGGAGGTCCACTGACATTCTTCATGTGATGGGGGTCAGGTGTATACTGTATGTGCCGCCTCTTTGTCAGAGCAGTATCTGTCCCTACAAACATGTATACTGTAAGGCATCCAAGTCTTTTAAGTCTCTGCTCAACAACAGTCTTTAGACGCTGGCGCAGCGCTGGGATGGAGACGGGCATGGGGTTGTACAGACCAACTGGCTGTGAAAAGTGCTGTTGCCCTGGCGACCTGCAGCCGCCGCCATCTCCCCGCTGCCCAGCACGTCCGAGCAGAGCGACTCCACGGCGTCCAGCCTCTCGATCTGGACCAGGCGGGTCAGGAGGTCGGGGATGCTGTAGCCCGCCGTGCTCACCCTCTCGAAGAGCTGCAGGCCGTCGCTCATGCCACCGATCTCGTCGCGCTTCAGCCCGAAGCTCTCGGCCAGGTGCCTCCACGTCTTCACCACGGCTGCCTCGCTGCTGTAAGACGAGCTCAGCATGCGGCTGGCCTTCTCCAGACAGTCGAAAGGAAGCTCTGTGGGGCTCAAGCCTGCAGAGGGACAGGAGGGTTAGAGATGTCAGTATTACATGGACAGTCATTTACATCAAGATCCGTCATTTTTAGCCATGCTAGTGGTGTGATGTGAAGGGTATCAATCAGTCAGTTAATAGATGAACCATCTCGATCTAAACTGAATATCAAAACAAATAATGGATGGTTTGCAGTGAAATTTGGCCCAGGTATTCTTAGTCCCCTGAGGATGTCCTTCGACTTTAGTTTAAAAAGTGTTGTTTCCAATACTTAGGAAAATACCTAAATACTTGCAAAACTCTGCTGCACATTGTGTTTACTGCAAATTATCAAATGTTAGCAAGCTAACACCCTACACTAAGATGGAGGACAGTTCTGAATTGTGTTGACTAGTGGAACAGTGTGAATAGTGAGGTCTTTCTAGGCCAGTTTAATTTCCTAAAGCGATTTTCTGGAAAATGGAAGTCATTATGATTTCTTACTTCAGCAGAGTTGATACAAAGATTTCATATTTAGTGTTAACAAGGTTAGATGTGCCCACAATAGTGGCAGTTATCAGTTCTTCATTAAAAGGCTTGGTGAGATGGATATTTGCATCTGTGTCAGCGCGACTTACCCTCTGTCACATTGCAGGCTCTGCCATACAGATCCAGGATCTTTTTCCTTCGACTCTGTAACATCTGTGTGCAAAAAGCACACATTATGTTATTTCTAAGATCTTTTGCTGTTCATATATTTTTACCCTAGTAACGTCTTTAAAATATCTTCTTACCCCTGGTGTTTTATTGTTGTTGTTCAGTGCATTCATAGTGCTGATGTGGTTGGCGCTGGCAATGTGGTTGACTTTGCCGATGTGGTTGGGACTCTGGGTGTTATTGGGACTCTGGGTGTTATTGGCCTGTCCGTTGGCGTGGGCTGGGGCCCCGTTGCAGGCTCGCTCCCGATCCAGGAGGCCCAGAGAGAGCAGGCAGAGGTCGGGCTTATTGCCCAGGTTGACGAGGCAGGGGTTGGGGGTGTTGGTCTCGGCTGAGCCTTGCTTGTCAGACGCCGCCTCCTCGTCGCTGTCAATGCTACGACTCAACAGCTGCTCGTTCTCCGATGATGCATCATTCTCACTGCAAACACAAACACATATATTCAAATATATTGACATGTGCACATCAGAGTTCCCGTCACTACGACCGGTAAAATATGCTGAAGACCGGCAAATCTAAATCTCTCCGGTCAAAGTGTCCGTTCAAAAATAATTTCCGTTTAGCGCAATATCGCATCAGTTGTGCAACTTGCGCCATTTATGTGACAGACAAAAGAGTATGTGACAGACAAGAATAGTCAATTATAATGTCTAACCATAGTGTCTAACACGTAATGTGGAGAAAGAGATGTCCTGGATGGGTTGATTGTGCGTTGATCTGTTGGTAATGCGGGGATTCCGGTGGGCATGTAAACTAATGCATAATGCTGCGCTATACTTTGCGGCCTCACCCGGTTGCATAGCGACGCTTATTGTTTAGGTGTCTTTTAATAAGCAGGTAGTCCTATCATTAGCTAGAACTAGCTAGATCTGATCAATATAAACGCGAGTGAAGTCTAATCTGACGGGAGAGAGAGATCAGCTGCTGCTGACGAGTCGACACGCAGCTCTGCATGATCACAGAACAAAACATACACCAGGTTAGAATAGCACACGTAGCTATTTTAATGACCTCTCAAACTACCGTAACTAGTTATAGATATGTTTAGTTTTACTGTCGGGTCACTCGTTACTGGATCCGCGAGCTGCATGATACTGACGGGCTGTCAGGAGAGGGAGAGCGCTCCGTTTATTATTCCCGTGTTATTGTAAGTTACTGTACACTTTTGAATAATGTAGTTAATCTACTATAATTAGTTTGTTTAATATCGAATCATATCAATTTGTTTTAAAGCACAATAAATAACAAAGAAGACCTTTGACCGGCACTTTTCTCATTTTGTCCGGAAGATTTAAACTTGAACGGACATGTTGACCGGCGAAAAAATATTCTAACGGAAACTCTGGTGCACATACTTATAGGTATCCCATAAAACAGCTGTTTATCATTTAGGATCTCCTGCCAGTGTTTAGGTTTTCCTTTGTTCGGCGCATTGTAATCAGTTAGCTCTAAAGATGCTTGTGGGATGATTTGTGTTACCTTTGGAAAGAGCAGAGCTAGCTGTTTCACTGTTTGTAGTCATGTCTTCATGTTAACCCTTGATTTGTGCAACTCTCAAGGTTGTTCAGGGTAGGTATTGATTCAGAATATCAGCGAGTCTGGCCAGAGTTCTCACCAAGTTAAAAACCAAGTTTTATGCTAGGCTAAACTAACTAGGCTGCTGGCTATAGCTTTTTAAGTTTACGTACTGAAAGGATGAACAGTAGTTTCTAACATATATACGACATATTTTCTAACTGTTATACAATTACAAAGAAAACATTGAAATACTGTCCTCAGGTTACAAGGAAAATAATTATTCAAATGTTACTTTTTAGTATAAAATGTTTCAGTTAAATGTTTCCAGCTTCTGACAAAAATCTAAGAAAATAGATTTGAGATAAACCCCAAATACACTTTGTTGCCAGTTTATTGGATACCATATGTATTATAGCTAAAACTAAAACTGAAGCATTCAAATATAATTGGTCCTATGTTCATACAAGTTATACAGTTGTGCTTTGTCCACTGATTTGTATCAATGAGTGTAGGCTAAATATTATATCAGCTCTTAGTTTAACCAATACAATTCAACAGTAAACAGCCCCAGAAAAGTAAATACAGTGTTTTTCTGGCGAGAGTCACAGCTATTGCCCACAGGATGACTTGTGTCTTTGCAAACGTTGTCAAATGAAGATGAACTGGAGAATAATGCTGTTGTTTCTAAGCTGTTCCTGTGATTGACTGAAATAGCCCTGCGTTTTACAACATGATACCATGTAATATCATTTGATTACCTGCCTCTTCCTCCCAATGCCTGCTCAGGATTTTCTCCCGAAAGCACCTTGTTGACAGAGATGCTCACAGAATGCCATTGTGTTCGCAGTCCCACACTATCTTTACGAGCACATACACACAAAATGGCATTGTTTCCCGGACATCCAACACCCACTCTGGCAGCTAAAGCAGTGAGTTAGCCCATCCTCTGGCATGCTGCTATACCACACTGTGTATTGCTATTGATGCCGAGGTGTGTGTGTCTGTGTGTATGTGTGCGTGTCTGTGTGTATGTGTGCGTGTCTGTGTGTATGTGTGCGTGTCTGTGTGTATGTGTGCGTGTCTGTGTGTATGTGTGCGTGTCTGTGTGTGTATTCCCCTTACTTGAACCATAAATTGAAACGGTGTATCAATCTAAGCATGTTCACTGCGGGCACAACATTGAGCACAATGGCTCACTGTAGATTTGTGTGCAATATGCTATCATCTATTCCCACACTTCTCTTTGCACACTACCCATTAGTGCCTATAAAGCAGCATTGTCTGCACATAAAGGATGAGATGTGTGCAGAAAAACGAAGGTGAGTAAACTGTCAGACTTGTTGTCTGCCAGACGAGCTTTCACCTAGTAGTGGTTTTAGGCGCAGCCTGGAACAAATATCCCTATCTGCTTAGACAACGTCCCCCTCTGTTCTTATCTCAGCGTCTGTTAGGCTTCAGGGCTCATCTAAGCTACCTCTACCCCCCCCGTTCCTCCTCACCCACCTCTTTGCCTGCTCCAAAGACACATAATAGCCTTCTGCTTCATTAAAAAACCAAAAAGAACCTCAACTGTACTTTGTTTAGCTATGCTTTTTACATGCCTTACACACACACACACACACACACACACACACACACACACACACACACACACACACACACACACACACACACACACACACACCACACACACACACACACACACACACACACACACACACACACACACACACACACACACACACACACACACACACACACACACACACACACACACACACACACACACACACGTACGACACAGCAAAAATATAGGCCAGCAGCAATGCTTCTACTACTGCAGTGACTTGTTCTGTGGTGGCTTAATTACGGGCAGATGCTGAAAAAATGATAAAAGCTTCTTTCTGTTGTGTAAAGCCTCTCTGACGCCACATTCAAGTGCCAACACACACATATAAACACACACACACACACTTGCACATAATACACACTCAAAGATAAGGACCCACTGCTGTACATTAATGACATACATATCCCATAGTAGATTCCACAGTAGATTTCCCATACATTCAGTGTATGCACAGCTATGAAACATAACACACTCACAAACTTCAATGATGCATACATACACATAGTTATTGCAGACAGATATTATAAAATAAACGACACGTTCGCTTTAACTTCTTGATTGCACAATGTAATGGAACCAACAATAATACCACTTTGAAACACTAGGGGGTAAAAGTTATCTGTAATATAATTAAGTGCACTGAACATATTAGCCCTTTTTCCTTTGTTTGGTGAACCATTTACTTCAAACCTCAGTATATACTGAGCATGTGGCTGGTGGTGAACATTATTAAGAACACACTCTAATAATGTATCGACTCCATCATTTCAAGACTTAGGTACTTCTTCTCTAACCTTAACCTGACAGAATAGGTCCTCTTTGTAATCTTAAAGCCTTGTAGAAGCTTTTTTTATGTCCCTTAAGTTTTCTTCACTTGCTCATATTATGCTTGATGTGAGTTTGTCTGCTTTTAGACGTAAAGAGTAGCGGTGTGGTGAAGGAAGGTATGTGTGAATCAGACGTGTTGCTCACCTTTTTACTGTCTTCTGAGGAGCAGCCTTCAGTTTGTCAAACTCATCTTTCTCTGAGTAGATCACCACATTGTCTATAAAGGGTACAGAACAGGATATAGAGGGTTATTTTCTCACAATACAGACAATTCATAGTCATTCCAACACCTGGCATCATTTTGTAAATGAGAATATAATTACTTTTTTTATCTCACATGAGAGAAAGAAGTAAGACTCCTTTTTGAAATGCAAGTGTTATATGGTAGGTTATATTATAGTAATACAAATAGTCTAACATTGAAAACATCTATTAATTCTGATCCAGTTTACTCTTGTTTTTTGCAAAAAGAGATTGCATCAAGCCTACATGTTTTAATAGATGTTTACAAAAGTAGAGTACTATTCAGAGTGGACTGTTGGTTGTTTATTTGTTGGTTAAACTGCACCTGCTGCTGAGTTGGGCAATGTGCGAGAGAAGTCTATGGGAAGATGAAAAGTACACCACATTGGCTAACAGAGAAAAGAAGAGAAGAGAGGGCAATAGTACAATATGTCAAATCTGACCCTTGGGGCTCTTTGTCTTTTATCACACAGTGAGACCGGATTAAACCTACATTTTTAATAGATGTTGGCATGATTTTAGTACACTAAAGAGAAGTGGTTCCCGGGGCTAAAAGGATGTACACCTCGCACAAAGGAACTGCAGTCGCAGCGGTGTATAAAATGATTACAGTGGCTATTATGTTAAATTACACTTCTATCATGGACACTGATGGGAATAGACAGCATAATGAGTGAATGCCTAAGTGGAACAAATGCTGAGTGTGTGTGTCTGGGAGAGAAAGAGAGTGTGTGTGTGAATTTAAGCCTCTGTGTTTTTCATCACACAGCCTTATTAACTCGGTGTCAACATGACTGACAGCTAGCTCCGGTAGAGCTCCAAGCAATGGGCTTCTCTCCCACACACACACACACACACACACACACACACACACACACACACACACACACACACACACACACACACACACACACACACACACACACACACACACACACACACACACACACACACACACACACACACACACACACACACACACACACACACAACAATGTAGGTATTTATTTTTTTAATCATACCATAACTACTTTATTATGTTTTTTTTGCGATTACATTATTAAGTCAGAAACCTCGTACCACATAATGTGTTTGTGGCCACAGATACAGTCAAATGTGTGTGTATGCGTGTGTTTTTCAGCATCTGCACCACATGTGAGTGGTTAGTCAGTCAGTCAGTGTGGAAGTGAAATTGAACAGAGCATCATTGTCAGGAGAAATGGCGCCTAAAGCAACGTATGGCATCAGCTTTGGAAGCTTCACATTCCACCACTATGTACTCATCATGCTGCGGGTCTGTCAACACACAAGCACTCACTTGCATTTGCATACATTATGCTACAAACCCTAAATATGCACATTAGTACTGGTCCTGGACCAACCCGCTAAGGCAACACTATTAACTTTGAGATGTGTTTTCAGTTTGCTGCATTAGTCAGTGTTGCACATTTGTTAGACAGATCTTAACTTATTATGTTTAATATATGTAATGTAAAGCGCTTTGAGCATTTGGAAAAGCGCTAAAATAAATGTAGTTATTATTATTATTATTATAATATTAACATGAAGGGAGAGTTAGCTTAGTGTCTCATCATTCACACATCGAGGCTGCTCCAAATACTTGTCTGCCTGCAAAGAGTACAATTCTAGAGAAAACACTATTACACAGTGTGAAATTATTGCAAATATATAGCTTACAATTTTTGTTCAATAATATAATCAGTTGAGCCCCACAGAAAAGAGTTGGATAATACTTTTATAGTCATAAGCTCATCCCCGGATAACGTTCAGTGTTCGGCTTAACGAATAAGACAGGCGCACAGATACCTGAATCCATGTTAGAGAGGATTTTGCTGCAGGATTGAGTCCAATTACAGCGTTACTCTAATCACTGCTGGGTGTTTTCTGTTCATGCATGAATTAAATTGAGTAAATGATGTGCTGTGATGCTATTTTGTAGATAGTCGTTAAAAAACATAATTATAGTAGGTTTTGTTACTATAATTATGTAGCTTAGTGTGTCTTTGTACTGTTTGGTGTGTATTTTGAAGTAGCTTGAACTGCATGTGTTAGCAAGTGTATATTTTGTAAGTTCTCTTTTTTTAATCCTGCAATGTGCGAGAGAAGTTTATGGAAGTATGGAAATGATCAGTTTGTGACGTGTTTATTTTTACTTTACAGATATGAAAACACTGACAAAGGTGGAGAGCAAAAAACAGATGGTCTGCACATAAACAATCATTAAACTATTGTATGTGCATGCTTTACTTTTGATGTCAGTGTTTCTTGACAAGAACAAAAGAAATATCTTACACTATGTATTCCATATGAACCCAAGGAGGTTACTATATATTAACTACAGCTGCTTTTTTAGTACTGCTATAAGTGCTGTTGGCCTTAACTGTCGACCCTTGGTTTAAGAATGAACCAAAACATAATTATTTCTAGTCTCCTAAAACATATAATAGTGTTAGTCATTTCCTGCACTCGCCGACTAGTATGTTAGTTATTAAGGAGATTTTATTTATCTTTTTTTTTGCATTTAAATATCTTGTTTTCTGAATCCTGGATTAAAGCCCTTGTCCCTGTGGCCATGTGTATGGCCAAAAATGTGGATGATGTTAGAAGGATATGAACAACAATATTACGTATGGTTCATGGAAAAAGCATATCCGGTAAACAATCCAAACCAGGATAAAGCTCACAACCAGGATACTAGGGTTGATGTAAACAAGACTCCCACTTCCCTCCATCCCTCTCATCTGGCCCACGTCCCAATCCCACTCCCCTACAGTGCATCTGTGTGTGTGTGTGTGTGTGTGTGTGTGTGTGTGTGTGTGTGTGTGTGTGTGTGTGTGTGTGTGTGTGTGTGTGTGTGTGGTGTGTCAAGTCTCACCAGGGACATCTTTCTTGTCTTCCTGCTTGTTGGTCTGACCTTCCACTGTCTTCACAAACTTGCCCTGAGCAGCATGCTGTAGGAAACACACATGAGGAACGTCATATAACACAAATTACAGATCCTAGTGTGTGTGTGTGTGTGTGTGTGTGTGTGTGTGTGTGTGTGTGTGTGTGTGTGTGTGTGTGTGTGTGTGTGTGTGTGTGTGTGTGTGTGTGTGTGTGTGTGTGTGTGTGTGTGTGTGTGTATAAATATCTCTTACCCTGGCCACTTGGTTTGGCCTTCAGGATGTAAAACATGATGATGAGGACGATGGCGATGGCCATGATGAAAATAGTTGACATGGCGATAATGAGAGCTGTTGCTAGGTGACTTTGTCCGGTGGAATCTGAAACATGCAGGCATTGATGTAAAATCATATTAATTACAGGTGTGTGTGTGTGTGTGTGTGTGTGTGTGTGGTGTGTGTGTGGTGTGGTGTGTGTGTGTGTGTGTGTGTGTGTGTGTGTGTGTGTGTGTGTGTGGTGTCTGTGTATGTGTGTGTGTGTGTGTGTGTGTTTACCTTCTGGAAGGTGAGGGAACAAAGTAGTGCTGCCAGGGTCAATTGTAGTTTTTTCCTTTTGCACGCTGGTTGACATGCCTGTAAAACACAAGCAAACACATTCTTTGTTTATTAGTTTTGGATTAGTATAAAATATATTTATGTCCTACATAGGCTACTTGTTTTAGCAAAACCTTAGCCACTATCACAGGGTTATGGGCTTTGATATGTCTCATAATTATTTGTGTGAACATAAAAATAATGTGTGTAAATAAATACCTACCTACCTTCCTTTAGCATATTTGCAGATCCATTTTACATCTGCAAATTTACTTGTGAGTTTGCAAATCTTTTAAAAATGCATTTGTGGATGGTGTTTTACATTTACAAATCACATATTTACACACATTATTTTTATGTTCACACAAATAATTACGAGACATACTGTATCTAAGCCCATACAGGGCTAACACACACAGTTTTGAATAAAGGACTTGTTTAAGTCTTTCAATTTGTGAAGACTAAGATGAGAAAAATGATGCCACTTTCAGAGTTATGTAAAGCTACCACCAGCAGCTTCATAGCTTAGCTCAGCTCAGAGACTGAATCCGCAGGGAAACAGCTAACCTCTCTCCGAAGTACAGATTAAAGATACAACATGTACATTACTGAGCTTTAGCGGTGCTTGTAGGCAGATTTAGATACATTAGAACAGAGTCAGGCTAGATGCTTCTCTATTTTCCAGCCTTTGTGCTAAGCTAAGCCAATGTTACATTACTGGCTACTGACAGTAGCTACATATAGGTAGGCACATGAACATCAAACCTACACTAGAAGGTGAATACATATTTTCCAAAAAGTAAAATGATTGCTTTAAAGTTGGATTAATGATGTACCACTTTCTCGTCGAGATGAACCAATACTGTATATCAGAAAGCTTGAAGGAGAAGGCACCAGAAATACTGTCAGTCTTTGACGTTTGTCACTGGCATATCATAAAACATGCCATCTGTCACTGGTTATGGCATGTAAGCTTTGGCCTAGCATTTTATTGACTTTTATTCCCCCTAATAGTATTCCATGACATCATTTTGAAAGCCGTTACATTTAATAAAAGCAAAGGAGCTTCTCTAACATCTGTCCTTAACTTTACCTCTCCCACCACAGTCAACAAACTCATGTTTTGGGAAGTTTGGATACAGGGCGGAAGCTACCCATCCAAATCTCTTTCTTTTTATTTTATTTTCCATGGCTCCCAATATCCCCTGCTGCTTTTTCCCCTCTGTCTTCTTTCTTTGATTAATCATGGGCTGTTTTTCCTCTTTCTTAATGGAGCTGTAAACGCCTGGCAGCTCATAAATCAGCGCTTTTAATCAGTCTTTTATTTATCCAAGTTGATACACTGTGGACCTCTTTGACATGTACCCTGCTGCTTCCTGTGGTCTCAGCCTCATGTCATCACACACACACACACACACACACACACACACACACACACACACACACACACACACACACACACTCAATCAATCAATCAATCCATCAATCAATGTTTATTTATATAGCCCAATATCACAAATGTTACATTTGTCTCAGTGGACTTTACAGTTTGTACAAAATATCAGTATGACAATACGACACCCTCTGTCCTTAGACCCTCACATCGTACAAGGAAAAACTTCCGAAGAAAACCCACAGTTTACAGGGAAAAATGGGAGAAACCTCAGGGAGAGCAACAGAGGAGGGATCCCTCTCCCAGGATGGACAGACGTGCACGCACACACACACACACACACACACACACACACACACACACACACACACACACACACACACACACACACACACACACACACACACACACACACACACACACACACACACACCACACACACACACACACACACACACACACACACACACACAAAGTGCCCTGTGGCTGCAGACATTAATTCGGGGTATGTGTTTACACTCTGGATAAGGATATGAGCCTGAACTGGAATTCTGTTTAGCCTCTTGCGGTTTCATCTCTTAATCATGTCTCGCAGGCTCAACTCACAGATAATTCTGCAATCTTGGGACTCGGCTCCAAACAAATTGTTCAAAAAAGAATCAAAAATAAATAAAAGCATTTTTGTTTGAGCTAACAATTGTAAGCAGGGATGAATCGAAGGTTAGATTCTGATGAATACCTCTGTGTGTAAATGTGTTATGAAGCTCTGCAACACTCCGTAAGAACAAATAAGATTCAATATGTGTTCACATTTAACACGTTAGGATCTCTGTTCATAGTGAGATAAGTATTTCAGTTTTTTGGCGCTCACTTGGAAATGGCTTAAAAAGTCAATAAAAAAAAAAAGCAAAAATGGAAATTGAGCGACAGGCCCGCAGAGCATCTGCCTTCCAAAGAGTAGCATTGGCGCAAGCAGTAACACGCTAATCATCTTTCTTTCTCATACCCACTGAAGTTTTAATTATCACAGACTGAGCACGGCAGGAGCCAGGGTAATTTACAGATTACACGGCGAGTGTCAGCCTGCCTTCACCCTGAGCGAGGAGAACTCCCAGCTTTCAGCTACTTCTTTATTTACTGTTGGGGGCCCATCGTTTTAGGTTCTCTAACATCTAAAGAGGGTTTAATTCAAATGTACCACAGCCTAACTTACTACATTGGGAGAAATGTAGAATGCTCTCTTTCACCCACACTAATCAAACATTATTTTCAGAAATCCATACTTCTTTTACAGCTTATTGTCTGTATTGCATCTCCTCATAGTGGATTGATGTAACGGCGTTACCACCTACCTACAGTAGTTTGACAAACTGTCAGGCTCTTCTCGAAATAAATTATTTTACACTTGAGTAGTTGTACATTTGATATTTTATAAGATTAAAACTGTACTTTGAAAAAGAAGCAGCAGTCAACAGTAGGCTATATTAGCTTAGCTTAGCATAAGACTGGAAGCGGGGAAACCCTAGCCTTTCTTATGGTAACAAAAATACCCTAACAGAAACACTTGCATGATAACATGTTAAACTTTATCTTGTTAGTTTAAACTTTAAACTATACCAAACCAAAGTATAAATGAGAACTATTTACCTTCAGTCAAAGCCAGGCTACATGTTGTCAGTGTTTTTGCTAAGCTAAGCTAACCCAGCTGCTAGGTGTAGCCGTAGGCCTACGGTATTTTGAGCAGATGGATGATAGTGGTTTCAATCTAATGCTCAGTATAGGGAATAAGTTATTTCTCCAGACATCCATTTATTCCTTTCAAACAAGCAACTTGAATATCTGTCAGGACAAGAATTTGCAAGTTCCAAATCAATTTCAATATGAATATAACATATAATTACTTGTGACACTTGTTGTGTTACATCATCATATGTCTCTTGTTTGCACTTCTTCACAGCATCAATTAATCACTCATAACTACGCCTGAGAGGAGGAATTAGGACACTGTTGAAAAGCAAGTGTCTATTCGCACACACACACACACACACACACACACACACACGCATGCATGTACACACAGTGTCAGGTATGCAGGGTAATCAGTGAGGTTATGGATAATGTGCCAAACACCCCTCAACAGAGATGCAGGAACACCGTCCCCTTTTCTTTCCTCTTATTATAAAGACAACTTTAATGTTTAGTATCTTTGAGACCAGCGGAAACCAGGTTATGTTGGGACAGAGATAGCTGTGAAGATAAATGTGAAAAAGGGGGAATTCATAGTTGAAAAGAGAATACCAGGTTGTTTGTAGGAAAGGTTGAGAGCCAGCGGAAGGAAGGGGAGGGAGAAATTAAAAAGTGAGGAGGAAGGTCTTACATTCTTTGGTGTTGCGTGGTGCGTTCTGGCAGGAGTGGCAAACCATCCCATAGAGGTTTCTGGGTCTGGTCTCCAGCATGAAAAACCTGGGGGAGATAATATACATGAGTTTAAACCAGCAAACTTTTAGACTGTATAATTAGGCTCCACAAGACTATTACACTTCCCGGAGACAAACCAGCTGATATAAAGGAGAACATCTTGAAATAAAATCAGTTTTAAACTCATAAAGCACTATCAGCAAGCACAGCAGGTGTGTATACTGCATGCAAGCTCCCTTCCTTCCAGACATATTATCCTATACCTACATGGTGATAAGTACGGGGAAGCAGCTGAGGTGAAAAGTTTGTCTCAGTGAAGAAATGAACATAATTGATGCCCTTAAGGCACCTAAAGGTGGCTTGGTACATATTATCGCCCTGAGTCATGAAGCGTCTATTAGAGGAAAGGGGAGAGGTCTGTGAATGACTCGTGTTGGTATTAAATCATTTAGCTGAGACAACATGAGCAGAAATTATTAGAGTATGTACATAATGTATGCAGCAAACAGGTTCAAACGGAGGCCTTTTTATTATGTGGACTTAGTCCGATAATCGGAATCGATTGTGTGCTTTAACTATTAATAACTATGCACATTAACACAGGTATATGAGCAATTTGTTTCTAAATCGCTTGTTGTGTGATGTGTATAATAATGTAAAGAAATTATGCTTTTATTATATTTCTAAATTGTAGTTAACCCTTGCAAAGATATAAAAGGTAATGAATAGCGACAAAAGTACACAAACAAAACATGGCAGTTATTTACAGGCAGTTGTTGGATGGATCTTCTACAACCTATATCAAATGAACTTTAAAAAAACTAAAACAGAAAAAAGAAATCAGGACATTTTCCAGAGTAATCATTGTTATCACTGCTAGTGATGTACTGTTATGTATTAGACATTATTAATAAATCATAGATAGTAATAAACTCCATCTGTATTTATTGCCTACTGATGACTAATACAAATTAATCATTTTGATGTTACTTTCAAGGAAACTATAAATATTTCCGTCACAACAACATCATGCTTATTTTCCTCCAGGTCTTTTTCTCTGCTGAGATACTTTAAGTGAGCTGTTTCAATACTGTTGAGGCGTGTTCTGTTCTGCACCCAACGGGTATAGACTCTGCTTCACTCATACATTCAGTTCAGAGCATACTGTACAGACGCGGAAGTAGACATGACTAAACTCTGTGTTCCTGAGCAAAAGCAAAAACATCCTGTAGTGCAGAAGGACTCGAGAAGACAGCAAGACAGCATGCACACCACTGACAGGAGGAGGAATCATGAATCTGTGATATTTATGCCAATTCCTTCAGGACTTACTGAATTTTGTTCTGCCCACATTCAATCATAGATATCAAAGTATCATAGTCATAAAAACAGTTAATAATAATAATAATAATAATAATAATAATGCATTACATTTTTTTATTAGAGCGCTTTTACAGGTGCTCAAAGCGCTTTACAATTACACATTACACATATTAGACATGTAAGAGTCATTACCGCGGACATTACCCACAGGAGCAAATGCGGGTGAAGCGTCTTGCCCAAGGACACAACGGCCTGACGCAGTGGCGGCCGAGGCGGGATTCGAACTGGAGTTCACCAACGCCCCTTGATCTGATGACCAACGCTCTAACCACTGCGCCAAAACCACCAGTTGTCATCATACCACACAGCATGAGATCCAAAACAGACTTTTAACATGTTAAATGCTGTAAGAATGTTTGGTGTCGACAAACAAGTCAATATGAAGAGAGGCAGACAAATGGGGAATGATGGGAAGGTCGTGCAAGCAAGAGGGACACAAAGGTCTGGTAATGTTTAAACATCCCTAATTGACTTATTATGTTAAAACTAACTAAGGGTTGCATCCCCAGCTGTCATTTGCAAATTAGGAAAATAAGATTTCGAGTCTGTTTGCATACAAAGGGAGGGAATGCATTCAAATGAAGACAACAGGGTGGTCTAGTCATTTCAACTCGTATTTTCAGATTTGATGAGTCATACTATGAACATACATCTCTGTGATTCAGTGTTTAGTGCTAAAATCCTTAATCTGTAAAATGTTTCCATTAATGTCAAAAACAGAGTGTGTCACTATTTTATTTTTTGCACACACACATCACAACACATAATCAATAGTTTGACAATATTCCAGTGATCTATAGGTGGCAGTAACGTTACAAAAAGGCCGTCGTGCCCCCAGGAAAAGGCAGTGAGATAAAATAATAGTTCTGCAGCAGGTAAACATTGATTTTACCATAGCAAATTTGAAATGGGTTTTCAGTTGATTTATTAGAAAGAGACATGCATTTAACACCTTTTTCTAAGTAAGTCTGAACCTAAATGTGAACAGAATCCTGCAAGTTGCTTAAGTGCCATATTTGTTTCAATTCAGTACTGTGTAGTAATCGCTTGATACCTTTTTGTTCTTTGCAAATAGGTTTTGAATCCTGTGTGTGTGTGTTTGTGTCATTTACCCAGTCAAACAGGGTCCACACTCGGCATCGCTGTCTGGAGTTCCCGCTGCTCTCACAGTGGCTTTGTAGAGAGCGTCACAGTCCTTATGGCGTCTGCAGATCTCATACTTCCCTTTGGAATATTTCCCATGCGGGCACGGCACACAGGCAAAGTCCTCATCCTTCACACCGTAGCCACAACTCTGAAAAACACACATGTTCATAGATTTGGTTAATGTTTCTCTCCTGGTGTACATTAGATAATCACATTTCAAACTAAATTCAACATTCCACAGATCAATAAGATGACCAGCTTATCGTTGTGTCTTCTAGGATCGATCTCATCTCTGTGTTTATTCCTTAAAGAGAAGACTACAGACCACACACACACAAATAGAAAACACCTACTCTCCTTTTGGCTTCCTCTCTTTCATCTTCCATTTCCCTCTCACTTTCATCTCTGTATTAAAACAACTCTCTGCCTCTTAGCTTTGGGCTACAGTGGAAAGACTCAGAGAAATCCAATATGTCTTCCCTTCTGTTTGACGTCCGTGAGTCTCGGTGCGATTGTTTGATATGAAACTTTGACTCAGCTATTGGCAGGATCTTGTCACTTTTGGTTAAATCTAGCTTTGGATCTTTTTCTTTCAAACAGTATGGCTGCAGTGTTGCTTCTGGTCCTTTTCTTCTTTTCAAACCTTTATTTATCCAGGTGTATCCCTTGAGATCATTGATCTCTTTTTCAAGGGAGACCTGCTCAAGTACTGTAGGTTCCACATGAGGAAGAAACCTAGGATTTATAACAAGCAGGAACATTTCTGGCATGTGTTTCCTTTATTTTGAAACTTGACAGTGAGTGGACATTAAGGTGATGACATGCAACAAAGGTCCCAAGTGAAATCGAGCCGGGAAAAGTTGCGGTAAATCTTAAAAAAGATCCCCCCAGGGAGCCTACCCTCAATATCAAGCAGCTTCCACATCATGCGAGTTGACATGAAACTTCAATACCTGATTCTTTAATGTGTCACCACTTGGCCATCCCTTTCATCACTTAGAAAAATATGTTTGACCCAATGTTTATGTTAATAAGCTAGCGTGCAAATCACACGCAATCTGGGTACGAGATGCACTTTAAAGCGTCCTTGGATGTCTTCTGTGTGCGTTAGTGTGCCTGATCACATACTTTCTGAAGTCTTTGTTGTGAGAAATAACCCTGTGGTTATCTCATGATTAAAAGGGTGTCAAGACACACATGCAGGGAAAGCAGAAGAAAATAACATGAATTACAGACTGGATCAGAGGGGAAAGTGCAAAGGGGACTCATCTCTCTGATTAAACTCCTCTCTTCTCTCATGTTTCACAAAGCTAAATGACTATGACAGAGCTCTGTGCTCATCAGACTCTCTTCTCTGGCAGGGATGTTTTGCAACTTCTAACACAAAACATGGTTGGGCATTCTTACTACAGTAGAAGCACACGTTATGTTAGTGAACACAAGGCAGGAAGCAGGAAAGGAAGGAAAACACAAACAAACTCAGTTGGAACAATCATGATGTGTTTATGCTGTGGTGAGGGGAAAGGACGGAAGAAAGGCTTTATGGTGTTGTCATCATTCCCACTGAAGGGTGTGTGTGTTTATAAGGTTTTTTTGTGTGGCTTTATGATAATGTGAGTAATGTTTGGACAGTCTCTCCACTTAAAGAGTAACAATACCCCAGAATCTACAGGATGGACTGCTGGCTCCACTTTTCTCTGTCCTTTTAGGCTATTATCTGTTTTCATCTTCGTTCGTTAATAACCTTAATGGTGTCTTAATGTTTCATTCAGTGCCACCTTCAGGTCAAAATTGTTGATTATAACGATACTACTTTACTAACTTAAGGATAAGTTGAAAAATAAAGTAGAAAGAAAGTGAGGTCAAAGAAAGTATTCTGTGATTGAGAGGTCAGAGCTAAACATTTCAGATGTGTGTATCTCACACTGCTCGGTCACTTTATTCATGTACCTTTTGTTATTCATGTTTTATTATCTTTGAGAAATGAGTGTTTTTAAATGCCATTTATAATATGTTTCTTAATTCTCTAAATGTCTTTCATTTCTGTAAAGCACTTTGAATTGCCTTGTGTTGAAAGGTGCTGTATAAATAAACTTGCCTTACTTTATGAGCTGCTTACATAACTACAGTTTTAAAAACTGTAAATGCTAGTTTATATAACTTCACATTATTATTACTTTATTATTATTTGAGCTATTACTCAACTTCTATTTAACTTTTAAGAACCATAACCCTAGCACATTATTTAGATAACTATAAGTATTTATAGTGATAATACTCCACGATTACAACAGATTATCAATCCGCATTCTAACCAATGCAAATCATAATGCATGAAAATATGTACTTACATCAAAAACATTAACGTAAAGTAAGGCCACTGAAACCAAGTGGCTGCACCCTTATTATTTAGAGAAACTTTATTCCTCCTTGTTGCCCTTGAGTGCGCCTGTCTCTCTGGGGAGGGTGTGGCACCCCGGGGTGCCAACTGAAGCGTTACCTTGACTCTGTTTTCTTTGGCTGTCTGCAGTCTGACTGACGGAGGCTGAGGCTGTGTGACTACTGCAAGTCTTTCACTGTGATGCATGCCTTCACATCCAAGTCAATGGGAGCAATAAACCATGAGAAATTGTTCATTTGAATTTAGGCACTGTTCACTGTGCAGCTATGTTGACGCTGCTGTGTGTGCGTGTGTGTGAGAGTTGTGGGTGGTCTGAACAGAACAGCTCATAAAGTCAGATTTTATGCTATTTATCATTTTCAGGTGGTCATCATTTGATGTTAAATGTGCAGCGTGTGTGTGTTTGAGTGTGTGTGTCTTACCATATGCGGCTCCTGTCCTGGCCTGGCAGTGAGGGCAGGCCTGGCAGCTGTTGCTGGTCTGATTGAAGAAACTCATACTCTCCACAGCTGGAATACTCCGCACTGGCAAACATACAACACACCTGGCAGGGGCAGAGAGGGGGGAGAAGGGAGACAGAGAGGGGGGAGAGGTAACACATTAGGGTCAAACATTTTTATGATTTTTATGATAAGTGCGAAAAATAAATGCTTCTAGGTCCATTATGGAAAACAGGGTTGTGTTTGTATCCATTTGTGTATAATTCATCCTTTCATTATAGATTAAATAAATATAATGTTAAATATTCAAATCAAATTAGTAAACACAGAAAAGACATTTACTTTTTTACATCACATTCCTAAAGAAGTTTTATTGCTAACTATTCTCAGCAAAATATAAAACACAAAACATGTTCTATTATCTGTATTAAGAGAGTAATTTGTCTTCAATATAATAATGTACATTTGTCTGAGCAATAGATCAACAGTGTTTGAAACCAAACAATTCATTTGCTTAGTAACTTTAATTTATTTTATTTAACATCATTAATCCTCTCAGTAAAATGGGGAAGTTTTTGAAATGACTCAACATCTGCAGCAGCAGCAGATAATCACTGCACTGGGTGGTGGGCTGATTTATTTAGTAACATTAACTGGCTAAGAATCAACAACAGACTAACTGTCAGAATACAATAAAAACAACCATCACATCCATACTAATGTTAATGTTCATTGTTAAGGAGGGGACAATGCACACTCATTAACATGAGCTCTTGAGTCATCTTCATCTGTGACTCGGATTAGTGGAGACCACTTTTTGGCTCTGTAAGCATGTGTGTGTGTGTGTGTGTGTGGTGTGTGTGTGTGTGTGTGTGTGGGTGTGTGTTGTGTGTAGTGTGTGTGTGTGTGTGTGTGTGTGTGTGTGTGTGTGTGTGTGTGTGTGTGTGTGTGTGTTTGTACATCAGTATTTGCTTGTTTGTCTATGTACTGTGTGTGTATCTTTGTGTGTGTGGTGGCATTGTGGCTCATTGTAATAAGTAGCAGCTGGAATGTATAGTTTTAGCACACATTGTTCTTTTCCAAACAAACTAACTGACTTTTAGAAATCATCTGCAGTCCAGAAAAGTATGGAGGCAACGTGTGGATGACTAACTCTCCATCTTCTCTGTGTTGTTTAAAAAACATCTCCCGCTCTTTTCTCTTCCTCATAACCATCTCATGACAGCAGACATTATGCAGTGTTTGAGTAAATACACAAATTCAAACTGTTTGTGTATGTTAGGGGTTTGTATTGAACCCAATCATCTCAGGCCAAGTCATCTTAATGTAATCTCACACCTGATTCAAAATGACCTGACCTTTACGCCACACTCCTGATGCATGGTTAGTGCCACACACGCTGCAAGCCAAACAACTCTAAAACATCACCTGCCACTCTTCTTTGTGAGTATGTCACACATGTATGGGTCACTGCAGGTATTTAGCAGGCATTGTGTGCCTATGCATTCACTGAACTCAGTACTTAGGTTCTGAACAAAACTGCATCAATTCTCTTTTTGACAACGTTTTCCAAAACTGGAAAAACTATTTCCTGTCAACTCAATTCCCCAATTCTTTGATGATATGGTTGAAATATGCCAAAAATAATACTATTACTTGTAATACTTAACCCATAAGATTTCATTATATATTTTGCAGAGTAGTTAAACACTATTTTTGTATGTGAAATCTTACTTACCGATGTCGTGTTCTTTAAAGTAAAAAGGCGTAGAAAATATAAGCACTCCATACCAGTTCCTTTATTTTGTGCATTGGTAACAAGATGGCGTCGGTGATTATGGCTGCTGTGTCCTTTGCTCCTCTCCAACTTTCCCTTTACTTTATTTTGTATTTTTGTATTTTATTATATATGTTGCATTGTTGGAGGAGCTCAGTTCAGAATAATTGCATTGCCATTTTTACACTGTAGCTTTGTGCATATGACAAAAAAAACCTTTGAATTGGTACAGTAGTTGAGTGACTTACAATAGGGCCAAGTTTAAATCAAATGTTAGTCATTATGTCATTATTATACTATTCCCCAAGATATAAAGTGGAGTCCAATGACACCACTTAGTAGTGTAGTAAACCAAACACCATTACTGAATCTCTTCCCTTCCTGCATGTACAGATAGTGACTGATGAGGGGTAAGGGTGAGGAGCCTGATGGGAACTCTGCCAGTGAGTTTCAACATCAAAACAGACAAGAGAGTCTCTAGATTCCCAGTCCGATTACAAAGATATATCTGTTCTCTAAAAAAACCTCTCAGGTTGAATAATTGGTACGAGTGCTGCAAAGTTGTGCAAGCTGCTGACATCAGAGAACAAAAGTCTGGATGACGCAGTGCAGAGAGTTGAGTCAATCGTGACTGTGATCCATACCCATGGAATAGTGGGAGTTCTGAGGATAACTGATATAGGATGTTGGTTTTTGATAGTATTTAAAAGATGGCAAAAGAAGAAAAGATAATGTAGGTGAAGCAGAGGAAGAAGTAACAAAATAATGGGAAAACGAAGGAGGAAAAGAGGACCACAGTATGGAAATAAAATCAAAGTCAACATGAATTAACATTAGGAATTAATGAGGAAACCAAAATGAATCAAAAGGAGGATTACAGTTGAAGGACAGAGGAAATAAAGAGGAAAGATAAAGAAAAACAAATGTTTTAAAATAAAAAACTACCAATAATGAGGACAGAAAGATGGATTTCTTCTGACTTCTTCTCTCTGACATGTTTGCGTCTTCTTTCTGGGGACCAGGAGAGAAAGATAGAGAAATGGTCATTCATTGTTATGCAAACATTTCCTGCAACCAATCTCCCGCACCAAACGTAATTTACGAAATAGCAAAGTCACGAATCTGAGGGCGTTCCTGCCCGCAGTCGTGCTGTCAGTGGGCACGATGTGTGTGTGGCCCAGATGAGTTCAGTGTCCCGTTAGCATCACGTCATCGCCCATAAACAAGTAATAGCAATAGAACAGCCCATGGCATTCCTCTGGCTCATAACTGCGAGCACACATCACCGTTGGCTAACCTCTGCCTCAATAAAAGAAAGGTGATATCACATAATAATTATCTGTCTCTTTATTCATTCCTCTCATGCACTCAGAGTTTTTTTTCAGATTTTCATACTTAGTTAAAACGCCAGTAGCTTAAAGTTTCCCATCAGCTTGAAACTCTATTCCAGCTGCATCAAAATAAATATAAAGAAAAAAAAGCTATTTCACGTTCGTAAATCGTAACACACACAACACCCTGGCAGTGTTGCTGAAATGGGCGTTGGTAAACAAGTCATTTTCAGATGGTGTGATTTGTTTTATTATTTATGAAATGAAGGGTTAGAGGTTGGATATGTGTGGTATAATGCTAGCAGTACTTCATAAGCCTATGTGTATTTTTCATATGAAGAAAGATATATGTTTTATGTT